>NW_025781269.1:0-42406 GCF_021130785.1 Homalodisca vitripennis | reverse complement strand
ATTAAACACCAAACCCATCAAATAACCTTATACAACAATCATAAATAAACACGCAACTTCAAACTTACACCAACAACGTGCTATAGAACATTTTTGCCTATATAAAGTGTAAATAGTACTAAATAACAAGGAAATAAAATTTAACAATATACAACAATATAAAAATTAAACAATTATTTATAGGTTATATAATTTTATACCCCCATAACCGCGCCAACATCTTGTTCTAGACACATGCACTAGGAGTATGCTCCAACACTCTCTTAAAAATAATTTTTATAAAACACAATCCGTAGACTTTATATTAATTAACAGGGATATATTCTATAATGTGATAACAGGGACGTAAGCTATAGTAATAAGATCAGTTAGACTATGTAATAAATAACAAGTTATATGTGTAATGTGTGTGTGTGTGTGTGTGTGTGTGTGTGTGTGTGTGTGGTGTGTGTGTGTGTGTGGTGTGTGTGTGTTTGTGTGTGTGCAATGTTGATCTAAAACAAGTTTTATCATGATTTCTCGCAGAGCCAGTGTGCCATAAAATTTGAATTACACGTAAAAGAACGTTTGTTCAAACATCCGGGAAGGAAACTCGTTAAAGAAAAGCGAGAGAACATATTCCCAGTTTTTAATGTTCTCATATCCTGTTCTGAAAGTAAACGGAACTGAATTTGTTAACTTTTTGTCTGCTATACTTAAGTCTGTTAATTAAATTTATTCGTTAAATATACAATCTTTTGTACTCAAATACTAGTACACATTAAACTAATTCTAATCCTTAAATTAATTATTTAAAATTGGAAGAAAAATTATAGAATTTTATTTTATTAATTGATTTAAAGTGTAGTTTTAGAACACTCAAGCGTACGTATTACCTTTAAAATACCTCGAATTCCTTATAGGTTATCATTAAACACAGTGCTTTTTGTGTGGCTTCACTTTACAATTAAGAAGAAACAGCTAACCAATCTTGGGCGTTTTTTAATGAGTTCCTGTTTCAAAAAGATCCAGCAGGGCAGCATAGTAGGGTCCAGTTATGGATCTGCCTTTATCCAATTAATCTATAAGGACTATAACCTGGGAATCCTGTGCCTATGGAGTGTAATGATTATGAGTGTTTCATCCACAGTTATGAATCCGTGCAAAACATCCTGGGTATTGCGCTTGAGAAGTGTGAGGTTCTGAGTATAAAATGTTCTTCTTTCGTTTCTGTTTTTGGTCCATAGTAAGCAGGCGCAGCAACCATCTTGCATAGAGCTTCTTCATGGCCAGTGTTTCATGGAGGATGCAATGAACTCGTTCAGTTGAGGTGCCTAAAATGTTAGCTATCTCTCGAACTTTTAGTCTTCGATCTTTCATTTCAATATGACCTGTGTGCTGGCTTTAACGGGCCGACAGAAGACGACCGATAAACTCATTGATCCAAAAGTAAATGGTCTTCAATATTTGTGCAGAAGCTACATGGGCGTGTAGTCTAACACGGATTTGATCTATGTAGCTTTCCAACCCTTCAATTAAAAATGTTTTTTTGACCACGTGAAATTCGTTTTTTCTCTATTCTAAGGAAATAACTACACCAGTTACCACTTCAGCTGGCTGTCAACAATCACCTTATAACAGCTTCATTGAGAAACGTGCTGTTATAATCTTATGGAAATATTCAGGCTTATCAGCAACAGTGCAAGTTCCAAATATTTCCCGCTCTTTTATACAGATTTACCAGACTTATTAAACCACCCTAGTAAATGAATGTTATTTATATTTAGTTTATACTTCACAAAAACAGTAAATATTTATCTGGTTTTGTTTTTTAATAAGGTTTCGTAAAAATTACTCATATTATTATAATTTTTAATTGGACTACTTAAAGAAATAAAAATACATATCAAATCAAATCAACATCATTTCTTTATTGCTTTTAGACAATATATAACATTGTATAGCAGTCGTCATATATTCAAACAGCAAATACTCTACACACTCACACACAGTCAGACTTACATTTCACTCATTCACACTAATTCACACTATCTTTGGATTCAGATTTTAAATTTTGGTAATTTAAGATATTTTTAGATATCCCAGCGACTCATCATAAACTCCTCTAGCGAATTAAAATTGCTTTTGACACCAACAGGCATTTGAGGACGAGTTTTGAATTGGATTTGATTAGTTGCATTTTTTACAACTTTCAGGGAGCTTGTTGATTAAGGCCGACGCCAACCTGATGCGGTAAATGCTGAGATATCGCCAGTCTATGACTATGGACTCTAAAGTTGTCCCTGGCTCTAGTTTCATACTGATGAAAGTCCCTGCCCCGGACTAGAGTGCACTTCGATTGACAGTACAGGATCACATGAAACATATAGAGACAGGGCAATGTCAGCAAACCCAGCTCCCTAAAAAGAGTCCCTACACGACTCTCTGTAATTCAACTTTGCAATAATTCTAAATTGCCTTTTTTTGAAGCCTGAAAACGCGTTCCATCTTGTGTTTAGCACAGCCCCCCACAGTCTCAAGCCATTACGCAAAGTTGCGGATATATGAGACCGAAATAATGCCGTCATTAAGACTTCAGGGAAAACAGTATTTAGCTAGGCTTCGCAAGGCAAATATGCCAGAAGTAATTCTAGCACATATATTGTTAACGTGGTCGTCCCAGGTCAGACCTTGATCAATGTACATCCCCAGGAATTTCGTGGATCCAGTTTCCTCTAAAAGGACATCGTCCACAAAATACAGCAGGTTGCCTTGCAAATTCCCTTGGTCTCAGGCAGAAATTGATGACATTTGAGTTTTGATTGGTTCGTTTTCAAATTCCTGTCAGTAAAAATACTGAATGCATGAAGTCAGTTCCACAGATGATGTGATTTCCAAATCTTGTGTAGTTTTTTTCCTTTGAAGCAAAGAGTCGTGTCGTCGGCATACTGAATCAGATCACCATGCTGGATCACTGAGTTAAGTCTACAGACGTAAAACCAAAAAAAGAATAGGCCCAAGAATAGAACCCTGAGGGACACCGTTGGCTATTTTAATTTTACTAGAGATGACATTCGAAATCTGCACGCATTGATCTCGATTCTTAAGATAAGAAGCAAGCCACGCGTTTGGAAGACCCCGAACGCCACATTTTTTTTTACTGGTGCAACAGTGTTTCATGATGCACACAGTCAAATGCTTTGGATAGGTCAAGAAATATGCTGAGCACTTGTTCTCGCCTTTCCAAGCCATCAACAACATTGTTCAAAAGACTGTTTACTGCGTCAATTGTTGATCTTTTTTTCCTGAAGCCAAATTGTTCAGGATTTAGTTTTTCATTGCTTTCTAGAAAGCTTTCAAGTCTTTCACAGAAAACCTTTTCAAAAATTTTGCTGAAAACTGGAAGAATTGAAATTGGACGATAATTGCTGGTTTTGCAAGGATCGCCTTTTTTTAATCGGTATAACTTTAGCTGTTTTCAGTAGACATGGGAATGTTGCAGATTCAAATGAAAAATTTATCAATTTTGTTGAGTTGGCCTCAAAATGTACCTAAAGCAACGTTTGAGTAACCAAACTGACATCCCGTTAGCGTCACACGATTTCTTTGAATTCAACCCCTGTACGACACGAGCTAACTCCTCCACACACACAGGGGCCAGAGCCATGGATGCAACCGGTTCCCTAACACCAATTTCATGATATCGAGGTTCTGAAATTGACGAATCAGTTGAGGCCACAGAAGAAAAATAATTATTAAACTCGTTGGCAACTTGCAACTGATCATCAATTACGCGTTCATTAATTTTGATTAATATAGACTCAAGGTTTCGGTCCAAGTTTGATTTTTGTGCCGATTCATTGATTATTTTCCATTGCAGTTTTAGAAAAGTTTTCCACAATTTCTCAGTGCTCTATTGACGTCATGAGCTTTAGCAGCTTGAATGACTTTTCTATAGACCCTTCGATATGATCTGTAAAATGTTTTTAAAATTTTCGTTTTGTGTTTGGACAAATATTGAGTGAAAAAATTTGAGTTTATCTCTGGAAATGAGAATCCCTTTAGTTAACCAGGAATTATTTTTGGGTTTGAAATTGTTTTTTTGGTTTTTTTAAAAGGACACGAAACGTCTAAATAATAAATTAAACGGTCATTGAAAGCTTGATACATGTCATTGACATTCTCAAAGCTGTTCAAAAAGCTCCAGGTTTCGTTTTTTTATAAATTGTTCAAATTGGAAATGTTTTGGAAATTGAAAGCTCTTTTAATTTTAAAAGATGATTTTTGAGTTTCTATTTTACATCCATGTATCACAACCTCCTGCGCAAAGTGATCGGAGACAAGCCGTATTCAAAACAGAGACCGTGACGTTAGGAATGTTTGTAATGACGTTTGTCGATGGCAGTACTCGTCATAGCAGTCACTGTGTTGGGGAGTTTCACGGACCAATTTAGATTAAATGAGCTTAAAACATCCCGCAGCCGCTGGGTCAGGGGTCGGTTGGGATCCAAAACGTTGATATTTAGATCGCCAATTATAGTAAATTTCGATGAGTTTAAGAAAAGACCATTTATAAGATTTTCGAGGTTTGTAAAAAAAGATTCGGCACATCCATTGGGTGATCTATACAACCCTACGATTGATATTTTTCCAAGAGAGTTAGATATGATCTTAACACCACTGGCCTCAAAGTTTAGATCGGGTAATGTGATTAATTTTGAAATTTTCAAACTTCAATGGTGCTTTCACGAAAATTGCCACACCGCCCCCTTTAAAGTGCGTTCGACAAAAATTTGATGCCAATCATAATTTTGAATTTTGAAAAAAATTTATTGTTTCAGTTTCTGAAAACCGTGTTCCGAGACAACAAATACATCAGGGTTGAGTTCGTCCACACATGAGCATTAGCTCATCTATTTTATTGGTTGCACATTGGGTGTTTTGATGTACCAATATAAACTTTTCAGTTTGTTTTAAATTAGAAAACTTTTGAAATTTTGAGTTGGGTATTTTTCTAAATTTTTAACTGGATCCAAAGTTTATCCTAACCTTTCTTTAAACAAGAGTCGACAATTGAGTTTTTTTTGGTTAGGAGAGCGTCCATTTTCATTTTCCCTTTCAGTGAAGGAACCTGCTACGGCGTCAGCGTAGGTGTCAAAATTTCCGGGACGAACTACCTGGATGATGTGCAGTGTTGTCCGTGCATGGAGTGTCTAGAGAGGGCACTTGAATGGGAGAAAGAGAGCTAGATGATTGGAAGGGGGTGGAGATTGGTGATGACTGCAGTTTGTTTGGAGATGTTGAATCAGGATTATATTTTATAGGAGAGGGAGGGGATTTAGAAAACGGCAAACGACCCACTTCCACCAGACATCTCACCAACAGTCCGGCCAGAATCCGCTTGCCCGACAACCTCAGAATGCAGACCATGGCGAGTGAACCAGCGCCTTTCTATGCTGTTGATGTTTAGCAGCTGGGCTCCCTCGCATCTGGCCACATAGCTCCTCGATATAATGGTTCACGGCGGTGGTTGTCCTGGTTCACTATATGGTCGACTGGGATGTCGTGTCTTTGAGGGATATTAATAGTACTTTAAGCGAATACGAAGAATACTTTTACTGTAGGATAGATAATGCAAAGAGATGGGGACGTTTGTATTATTTACTGTACGTGACTAGAAAGCATATAGTTATACGTATAACAATACCAAAAGGCAATCTTGTAGTTACTAGCTTTCCACTTATTTTTTGGCAATGAAAAATAACCTTATGAGGTAAATTATTTTTGCTTGAGTAAGAAAATCATATTATAGTGACAAGATTTATGCAATATAAACATAAACCTTGCAGGATGAAAAATAGTTTTAATTATAAGATATACCACGAAAACCCTTCAGTTTATTATCATGAATATTTACAGCTTCACTAGCAACTTTATTTCCACAGCAAGTATTAAGTTAACAACCGCGCTGAACGCTCTTTATCATCGTCTGTGTTTATAGACGAAGAATATGAGTCTAGTACCAAATACTGACTCTAGTTAACTAAAAAAACGTAGTTTACGTAGAGAAGAAAATATACGGTTAATTTAATTTATAGTACGTATAAAAACTTACATTTATAGTTTGTTCGTCACCCAAATTTTGAATATCTTTAGAGTTACATAACTCCGAATTCCAGGAGTGAAATCTGTTTTAGACGCTGGACTAACCATAAGTTAAACTGGAGCTAAACTTAATATTTATATCGAATAAACCTCTTCTACTATAGATATTTCATGTGTGTAACACTCGGTTGCCCCACCGTGCTTTGGTGTCATGTTATAACATGTTTTAGTGTAATAATTGCGCACCTGATGTGACAATGAGAATGCGTCATCATTTGTATTACAGTATTTTGAAAACCTATTTTTGGATCCGATGTCGAAACAACGAAAAAGAATCCTTTCAAATGTTCTTCGTTTTTAACTTTTTGCTATATCTTCAGATTCCCATGAGAATTTCTTGTGCATATTCGACAATGTTCTTCAAGGCCATCAGGAAGGAGAATTGAGTATACCGTGACAGGCTTTAAAGCGATATATATGGTAAATGTGTCTGTATATTGAGCCTACAAGTGGATATAGGTTACAATACACCAAGAGTATGAAATAGGACTTTTCACATTACAATACTCTATATATAACTATAAATCTTTACGAAGTTTTATAATAATATTAGTAAACAATTTTATTCTGATTAACAATAAGAAAACATAAGTATGGAATTGTTTTAAGAATGTAAACCGTAATTTAAAATCAAACAATGGTACCACAGAACTCTCTAACAATGAATATTTATCAACAATGAATATTTAGAATTAAAAGAACAATTTATACTGTTGAATATGTTCAGTCCAGTATTGAATGAGCGGTGTTAAAGTTTCCTCAACAATTTTATTGCAGCTTTTTTATGGTGTCACTAGAGTTTCTTTAGCATTTCATAATACAATTGTGTACTCTTTTAATAAAAAAGTTTAAGATAAGTTTTTAGCATATTTATTTTAATAACGTAACTTTAAACTTTAATTTTTATTTGTTTTTGATCAAAAACCTAATTCCTTCAACATATAAGGGATATTAATCAGAACCCACCAGTTTAATATTATACTCAGCAGCTGTTTACAGGAGGTGGCACATAGGTAACAGAGTTACACTAGGCCGCTTATTATTTATGATACTTCTTTTTTTAACTGGGTATCGTTTCATTTGTAATCAAACTTGTTATAACTCTTAGTCGTTTGTTTTTTTTTAGGGTTTTTACCAGTAAATGTTTTAAGAAGCCATCATTTGGAAATAAGGCTTATCAAAATTTTGTTCTGTAATTAGGCATTTCAGTTGGAAAGATATACCAAATTTCAACATATTACAACAAGACACTGTGAAATTACAAATACAAATGGTGATGGTATTTAAATTATTCAAACTATCGAACGCATAAATATTAAATTTCTGTTTATTTTAGTCCTAGAATAATATCTTAAAAGTTCGGTGGAGAGTTCTTGAACACCATTTCTGTTCATAACTTTGAACAACTGGTCAATTGTAAAAGAATACCTGAAAACCTATTTCATAATAATTGCAATCATTGTAGAACAAGCTAAATAAAATCGAGTCTTTTTATTTATTAAAAAATTCAATACAAGTAAAATTATTAAGAATATATTCAATATGTTACAAATTAAAAACAAAAGGAAAACGTATTTAAAACTGTTTTAATATACCCCAACTAAACAAGATGGGTAGTTACCATAATAAGGCATCATCTGGAATTTCGTTATATTGTAATATTCTGTTGTACATTAGCTGAGTTCAAAGACAGCATTTTATGAACTAAAAACACCTTAACTTTTAAATTACTTCATTAACTGAACGCTTTGACAACAAAGAGTTCTCTTGATATGATATGTTCATCATAACTTTATTTTATATCTCTTCATTTGTAATAATATAGCCGTATTTTCTAGTTATTTAGTGTTTAAAACTTTTTATATAAATTCTATTATTTTAGTTTATAATTTTTACGTACAATATTAAGTTAAACGTAATAATGCTAACAGAGTTTTAACCTATACTCAATTACTGACCATTAATCAAAACTAAATTTTTTAAAACAACAATATTAAAAAGTAAAAAAAGAAGCTTTATCAATTATATCTTGCCCTGTGTGATCTAATTGTAGTGATTGATATAGATTGAGTGTAATGATGAAGCTTAACCAATGATGAAAATGGTGAATATATAAAAAGAAAACATCTATGTAGTTTTGGTATACAATTTTTCTACTTAAAAACTTTTCTTTGAGAATTAATGGGGAAAAACCATATAATTACACATTTCCTGTACTCCCTCAACCCCTATATATAATTTTAACACTTCGAATCTCAAGCTGTGTTATCTAAATTACTATTTAGTAGTCATGTTGGAATTTTACAGTATTTAAATAGAACGCTTCAAATAAAAATGCTATATACCTTTTATTATGCACAGGAAAGTTTTCAAAATTTCAACACTAACGCTAACATAAATTTATTACTTGGTAACTTATTAAAAATCATTTTCCAGCTTTATTGTTTTCCCAATTAAAAGTTAGGAAAATTCAAAAACAAAATTAGGTTTTAGTTTTTTAACTGGAATTTATAGAGGATAATTCTAGCTTTGAATAGAATTCAACTACCACACAAACATTAAGTCATTTTTGAAATATTTCAATCATTCATGAAAACTCAAGAAAAGCCAAGCTACAACAGTTTTGACAGCTGCGGATATTTATAACCTTCTGCAATAATTATTAAATATTGTCTCATTAACCTTAAGAGAGATTTTACTTTTCGTGTTTGGTTAAGGATGGATGAAAATGTCGATTTTTACTTGAACTAATGGCCAGAGGATATTTCTAGTTAAATAAAGCTTTCCCCAGAATTTCTTAGGTTGTTTCCTTATTCAAGTCTGTGTGCCTGTGTTCCTTGAGGAAGATTTTGCTACTTGAGAAACAATTACGTAATAAGTTATTGAGACGTGAATATAGAAATAACACTATCCTTTCATTCATGGATCATTTCACCATTCATGTTAGTGTTCCATTTTATGTATTTCGAGTACTAAATGTGGAATCCATCTTTACTAGTGAGATAGGACAGAGGGTTGATATTGGCATCTAGTTAAAATATTAACATCATTGTAGGTAAAGGATGATTCATGTGCGAGGGTCATTATAATAATTAAAGTGTCAAATAGGTCTTGAGAGGAAACAATTTATTTTCACGAAACTACACTTTTAACTATTGTTCAACATAATACTTATGCATTTGCTTTAACAGACCATAAGCTTTTTCATACAATCTGCAAAAAACTCTTTATCTTGGCGTTTGAGTCAATTACCCACAAACTACTTGACGTCCTCGTTATCCTGGAACCTCTTTCCACGCAATGCCTCCCTTCAGTGGAGCAAACAAGTGTAAATCATTTGGTGCTAAATCAGAACTGTAAGGGGGATAAGGGTAGTACTCTCTCATCCCCTTATTTTTAACGGTATCTCTCCTCTGAGATCCACGAAGTTCGTCTCTCATGGCTGACTTCACTATGTTCAAAAGCATATCCGAGTTAATTGTAAGCTGCTCTTCAAAATAATCACAAAAAATTCCGGGACTTTTCAGCATCCCAAACATCGTCAACATGATTTTTTCTTGCTCATACTTGAGTTTAAGCCTTTCCTAAAAGATGAGCTGGACGTGCTTTCACTCCGTGGTTTTTGCCTTTTTGATTCAGGCTCATATCATTGAACCCAAGTTTCATCAAATGTTTAATTTTTTTTTGAAGAATGCTCGAGGTTTGCCTTATAGATTCAGCCTCATAATAGTGAACCCAAGTTTCGTCACATGTTTTGTTGAAGAAGTGCTCACACCTTCACTTTCGTAAACGTTCCTGTAGCTCTGTGCACACTCTCAAAGTTGTTTCATTTGTGTAGGCGTGTCACACTCCTTTGGCACATATCTTGCATATGTTTTGCGGTACTTCAACTTGTTTTTAATAATTTTATGCACTGTACATATACTCACATAGATTGTTTCAACAATCTTCTCCACAGTGAATCGGCATGTCAGCATGAATTACGTCATCAATTCGACTTTCCAGTGAGGGAATTAAAGCTTCAACTGGTCAGATAAGACGGTGTACGTCAGTCGCTGAATCTCAGCAATTTTTTATCTGTTTCTAACCCACTAATAAAATGCACGTTTAAAATTATTGTCACCGAGCACTTTAGTCATTCTAGAATATATGTTCACTAGTCTTTCACCTTCAGCAAGTAGAAAACGAGTAATAGAAAGTTCAACAAAAGTGGAATTTCAAGTGGACGTTCCATAATAAATAAATTTTTCAACTTTATAAAAACAACATTTTTAATCAATCAGCTGATCAGGGCTTTTCGCAGTGATGCCAAACTTAAAGTTATTAAAAGTACCCAAATTACCCTACCAACAGTTTTCTCCTCAGACCTGTTTGTCTCTTTAGTTATTATTAGGGTCTATATAATATATATATAACTCTTTCAGATAATGCTCTCTTTGAACTTTTTCACATCCACATCCACAATCCACGCTGACAATTGATATAAAGATTTTTTATAATTATCAATATATAAACATTATAGAATAGTCTTAAAAGCTTTACATATTTGAAGAAACCTTGTATACATTTACACATATTTATTGTAAAGACTACTTATTTAATAGAAATGTTTATTTTGCAATATTTATGATACATCTTAAATTAAATAATCCTAAATGAAATCTAGGATCATAATATTCTTTTGTTATAACTAAACATCGTAGATAATATTGACCTTTCATAGCAGATATTCCAAATAAGCTACCCGTTACCTTAGTTTGAATCTTGGTTAAAAATGTATACTGCGATCTTGACCGGTGTTACATACGTTAGTACTGTTTGTTTGGGAGACAAACTACATCTTCCTAGCCAGTGAAAAGATGTTTCACTGGGCCAGACTTCTCTATTTACTCCTAAAGAAACTATATCTCACGAATCAGACATTCTATTATTACAAAAAACGTGGACAGAGTAATCACATCTCTATTACTCTGAAAATGTTGACAGACTAACCAGAGATCTCTATTAGTCCATAAACGATGACAGACTAACCAGAGATCTCTATTAATCCATAAACGATGACATACTAACCAGAGATCTCTATTAATCCATAAACGATGACAGATTAACCAGAGATCCCTATTAATCCATAAACGATGTCAGACTAACCAGAGATCTCTATTAATCCATAAACGATGACATACTAACCAGAGATCTCTATTAATCCATAAACAACGACCAGACTAACCAGTGATCTCTATTAATCCATAAACGATGACAGACTAATCAGAGATCTCTATTAATCCATAAACGATGACAGACTCACCAGAGATCTCTATTAATCCATAAACGATGACAGAATCACCAGAGATCTCTATTAATCCATAAACGATGACAGACTAACCAGAGATCTCTATTAATCCATAAACGATGACAGACTAACCAGAGATCCCTATTAATCCATAAACGATGACAGACTAAACAGAGATCTCTATTAATCCATAAACGATGACAGACTCACCAGAGATCTCTATTAATCCATAAACGATGACAGACTACCCAGAGATCTCTATTAATACATAAACGATGACAGACTAACCATAGATCTCTATTAATCCATAAACGATGACAGACTAACCAGCGATCTCTATTAATCCATAAACGATGACAGACTAATAAGAGATCTCTATTAATCCATAAACGATGACAGACTAACCAGAGATCTCTATTAATCCATAAACGATGACAGACTCACCAGAGATCTCTATTAATCCATAAACGATGACAGACTCACCAGAGATCTCTATTAATCCATAAACGATGACAGACTAACCAGAGATCTCTATTAATTTATAAACGATGACACACTACCCAGAGATCTTTATTAATCGATAAACGACGATGGACTAACTAGACATTTCTATCATGCCAAAAACTATGGCAGACTAATCTGACATCTCTATTACTCCAAAAATTATGATAGAGTTCCTAGATATCTCTATTACTCTATTAATGTTGACATACTAACCAGAGATCTCTATTAATCCATAAACGATTACAGACTAACCAGATATCTCTATTAATCCATAAACGATGACAGACTAACCAGAGATCTTTATTAATCGATAAACGGCGATAAACGACGATGGGACTAACTAGACATTTCTATCATGCTAAAAACTATGGCAGACTAATCTGACATCTCTATTATTTTAAACATGATGATAAAGTTCCTAGATATCTCTATACCTGTACTCTAAAAACGATGGCAGAGTTACCATATTGGAGTTTACCTGTAGGCTTACATGAGTACTTGATGTACCGGGAGATATAGTTTATATCAATTATCCTTCAATCTTCACTCTTTTTTGGTGTCGTCAAAACATTACTTTGCCTTATAAATATCCCCTTTCTCAATTTAGCCTTAAATATTTGTACTAAATTTAGTTTCCACCATCATTTATTGCTGTAGTTTTTAATTTCGAGTATCATACAGACTTAGAAACTCTTTTCAAGCTTTTATGATTATAATTACACTCATTTCTTTCAGTCGAAGTTTCCATTGAAAATAGAATATATCTAACTTAAATTTATTCAATGAGATTATACCTATTCTTCATAAATGATCTTATCACAAGTGGTAGAAATAGCATATTCCTTATGTACAGTGAAACTATAAATTGTATTGCAAACAACTCAACGAAACCAGAGCGTATCTACTAAGGAAACATATGAACTTCGCGCTACTGTCGCTTCCTTCCCGTTTGTTGTGGGAAGTGGGGAAAGTTTGCTTCCAACTACCTAACCAAAACATTATTCCAAGTTATATCTGGAATACGCAGATTCCGAGTGCTGTAAATGTTTTTAAGTCCGAGATAGAATAACTGTTTATGATATTAAGATGCAAAAGTAACATAATATGGTGAAGAATAAAAATTTTTTACTTTAGCAAATACAAATTAAGAAATTTAAAAAATTGGCAAGCATGAATATAATTTTTATTTTCTGAAATAAAACCTTTTAAATTTTTTATCATATATGTTTTTATATATTTTTATTTTCTACAGGAAGTTTTATGGCACATTACATAAAAGACCCAAAAAAATTAAGGATTTTCTTTCAGTGGTATAGATAGATATAAATATTTGCATTAAGCCACGTATTTTTTAAGTATATATAACTAACATTATATGATGAATAATTTAAAAGGTTTTAGTTTAGCAAATAAAATTTCTATTTTTGGGTTTTTTTTTACTATACTAAAACTATCATTTTCATCATATTTGGTATCAACTGAAAGCTCCTACAATATATGTGTCATCACTGTACGTTTAAATAGCATAGGCGTATTATAGGGTTCCAACTCATAGGCTTCTAATGTTTCAATGTTAATTTTATTAGATTATTTTTTTTATTCACACATATGCTATTTGGGTCATAATTATAAATCTATTGATTAACTATACATTAGCTGATTTTTAGATCAGTTTTATATGGATTGTCAAAATGTATATTGTCATTCGTTGAAATATTTTTAACAACATATACTACACTTTAGCTATATACATTACACTTTGAGTAAGGCAACACGAATATTGTTGTTAATTTGGTGAGAAATGTTTATTTTTGTCTTTTTAGTGTGACTGCGAGTCCTAATGGTTTTGTTTATTCATATAGTAGTTTGTATTTTATATGTTGTACAAAGTTGTATTCTTTGATATGTTTCTTCTACAAAAACCTTAATGGAACAGAACAGAATGATTATAGAGCTATAGATCGGTTACCAAAACGTCTGATGCGATTGTTGGCTAAGATCGGTTATGTAAAAAAAAACTATTATTCTTAATTTTTCTTAGTGATCCGGATTTTTGGTCTGGAACTGTTTGCCACATTTTATCAGGCTCAGATAACACAGATACGTGGTGTATTGCATTATACGATATTCACACAGATTATGAAATGGATAAATATTTTGTGCAAAATTGCGTAGAAAAGTAAAAATATCATTAACCAGTTATAATATATCATAATAATATCATAAATATAGTAATGTATGTTTAAATAAAAAATGTATGTATAAATAAAAAATAATTTGATAAATAACCGTTATTTATCAAAACCATTAAAACATACGGAATATAATATATAGCCAAGTATGAACATATTTGGTTGGATAAAAGAACAGGTATTCTAAGTTTTACTATGCTTTATATGAATCACTATATTAACTTATAAATATTTATTTCCTTGATAACACGTTATACAAGGAAACGAGACATTAAATCAAAATATGAGCTTGCTTTAATTAAATATATCTGGCTCTACCTAAAACATTTCCACAGGATGTCTAATTAACGCATCGTTAATAATATTTGAGTATGAAAGCATATAAAAAATATTGTTGACTCTATGAACGTTGAATGAAAGTTTAAAAATTTCATTACAAATTTATTTTAGTTTTTAGATATATAAGTGAAACCTTTTTTTAAATAATAAGAAGAAAATATTTGTCTGTGAATGAAAATGGAATATTTTAGCTTAACTTTTGTCGTAACTGGTAAAATAATACAAATTATTTTGCCAAAAAAGTAAAATACTTAACAAATATACACAATCGAGTAAGGAAACACTAAAAATAACAATGTATATGTTAGTAAAATACATATTCAATACATATGACGTAGCTATAGCGGTAAGGCATGGTTTAATGGGAATGTTGAGATTAGATCCAGTTTACCTTTCTCATTGTGCAGCATCTCAAATCTGACGCTGTCACATACTTTGACAATGGCGCAGTGTAGCGGGTACAACGGTTATCGTAAGATAAACGAATTGAGCAACAACTAGTGACCGCTGATCATCTTGTCCTTGCAAAGCAGGACAGGATAGATCAGTCTCCCCTAGCCGCCTACTCGACCGTTGGTGGTGATTCTGAAGTGACCGTTAACCGTTGGTCTCCAGGATAACTGTTAGAGTGGTTAAGGACACAATTTTGTCTTGACTCCTGAAATCTGGATTCATGTTCTTCTGAAAAGGCCTAAAATACAGTCGGAGATGGAGATCTTTTCGACATCAAATACACCTAAAGTACAAAATCTTTGTTAATTTGAATCATCAATAAGATGGTGTATTAGCGTTCTAGTGGGGCTTTTTGGCTCGTCCACAGAATAAATTATGTACCAGGGGTAGGACTATTTTAAATGATCAAGGTCACATAAAATCGTTATCATAACAAATTTATAATGTAAATAATAGGTAATAAAAACATCATTCTGGATACAAAATTTCATGATTGTTTAATTTTTTTATATAGACCTCTAGAGCTACACAGTGCATTTCACAGTAATTTACATTCCTGAACAGTGAATAAGAGATGAATTTCCAATCAAATTTGGAAAACTCAATGTTGTTTCTTCTGAAATGAAACGTTATAAGGCTTCGCAGCCTAATTTGAATCATGGCTCTTGGAATTGACGCACTTGTATTCGATCTACAAAACATTCCTCTTCAAGATCGATAACTTCTATCTTCCACCGGATATACATCTGTAAAAATGTATGTTATTATACGGGTTACAAGTTACCCATGGCTACATTCATGTATACAGTGGTAATGTCAATTAAACAAATTATAAGTTTTTAATAGTTGTATATTTAAAAAAAACAACAAATTCACAAAAAAATATCTTAAATTAACTATATACTTCTTTTTATGAGTTACTAAGGAACTTCAAGAGTTTGTAAATACCTTAAAATGGAAGAGAGTATGTTTTAGCACATACAGTTTTCAATTTAAAATAAGTCCTGCCTGCAACTGCTACAGAAAATCAAAATTCAAAAACCTAAGATGAATACCTTGTGTCATTTACGTTGGTACACCCTTGGACATTTAGATAATGTAACTATGATATACACCTTTAAAATAAATAAATAAGAAAAAAAAGTTTTAAGTAAAATAATTACTTTCACCGAACAACTTTAGTACCAATATACTTTCTATTTCTGGGTAAATTCTGGCACAGCAAACTATTTTGAAACAAACAATTTTATTAAAAGCTTGTTTTAATGCACTCATACAAGTATTTTAAATACTTGTTTTCTACTTTGAAATAATATAATCTCCAAACAATATAAAACACTATTAAGAGAAATGAAAAATCTGGGCTTTTTGCAGTAGTTTATTAAATTAAAAAACACCATTCAGTCTATTTAACGTTTTTGTGATATAATATTTTAATATAAAATATAATTCTTTGAACTCCAATAAAGGTTTATGAGAATAGATGCATCGGGAAAATTTTTCAGAAACATCTTCTAAAAATATATTTTACGTGTTATACTAACAATTTAAAATTGACACTAGAGAGCTGTTTGACATGTTTAAAATTTCTTTGATGTCCCATCTAAAGTTCATTAAAGAAGATGAAACACGTAAACATTTTACTTTATAAAATATTTAAGTATACACGGTTTGATCAGTATTATGGCTCCCTGATAACAAAGTCAAAGTTACCTTATAACCGTTTAATCAACATTTGCGCTATTGGCGAATTATAACTTCTAATTGCATTAGATGTACTTTTGTTTGAAGTTTTTTTTGGAATTACTATTCATTCACTGTTATTATGACTCTTTAATGAAAACAGCTGTGAATTTTATTTCATAAGCTACTGAAAACCGGAATGGCTTTCTTGACCATTGTGATATGGCAATCTTTACTGTAACCTTAAAGAAAACCTAGGAATGGACACCAACATGCCCGAACGTCTCATTGTGTCACAGATTATAGTTTTTTAAAAGCAACATGACTTCTATAAACCCAAAATCTATTTTTAAGCGATTGTTTTTCAAATGCTGCATAAACTAAATGCACCGGAAGTATATGTTTTTTGACAGTACTAGGGATCCCATCCTTAAGTATGAATGTATAATTTATTTATCGGGACAATGAGGAAAGCTCAATGGTAGTATTGAAAATAACTTAATCCAAAAAAAGCGCCGGAATTAATCCCTTTTATCAACCAAAGCGGATTTCTGATACATACATAGGGACTAAGAACTTGAACTTTTTACATACCACCTCATCACATCCTGTTAAGAGACGGTAGTGTCACGTACAAACTACTTTGCAAATATAATAGAGACATAGAGGCATAAGGTACTGTCCTACTATAAGGGTTCTTTGGCCTTAATGTATTAGCAGTTCATAAAATTCTGCATAACAGCCTTCATGCAGACGGATGTCACGTCCAGTAATATGGAGTTATATTAATGTTTAAGACAGGTTTATTATTTGATGTAAATGTTATAGTTAGTACGTGACATCCGAAACAAGACCCAGAACAAATTTTGGATGTTTCAAGATGAGGAGACTATAATTGTGGTTGTCAGTAAATAATTTTAGTTGTATTTTTAGTACAACAAGAATAAAAAAAAAACCTTTTTGTGTTGCAGACACAGAACACGGTAAACAGTAAAGTGATACTTCCAGGAATGCTTCTCTTCCTGTTATTCGGTCCTCCAATATCTCCGCCAAAAGGAAGGAAGTTTTTTTTGATAATGCTCCAGTGCTCGAATGTTTTTATAGGTATTTAGCCAGTACTGGAATTTATGGCAAGAAAATAAAAGAAAACCCTCACTATATTTCAGATCTTCTCCATACGGCTTCATACTGTTTTTATAATGCTAAAAATAGGAAAACGGTTTACTAATTCCGTTTAAATCATTAAATTTTTGGGTGATATCTGACGAACTGCTTGAAGTCCGGACTGGAAAGAAATAACACAAGCGATGTCACCACACATGAGCAAAGAGCACAAATAAATCACACCGAGCTAATCGATTGGGAAGCACTACTCAGACATCAATTAATAATATAACTTCAAAGGGAAATACATTTTTACGTTTTTTTAGGTTTTTTTTGTATTTTAAATCTTTTTACAACTGATGAAAAGGGTGACCATCAATATTCTAAACGTAGATTTATACGTTTGTATAATATATAATGTCCGAAGTCCTATTATCCTACTAAGCAAATAACAAACCTTAAGCAAAGAAATGTTATTTTGAACTTCAACGTCAGCAAGCATGATATTTAGAAGTTAAAGGAATTCATCTAAACTGTTCTTACCATAAGGCCCAACAAACCCATACATCACCTACTTACCCAACGAATAGCTTTGACTTCTTCTTACGTTCTCCCCAAATAAATTTTCGCAAGTTTTAAATATATAGGTTATCTGCTGCATTTTCACACAATGGTGACCCCAGTAGAACGGGCGCCACTTTAGCGCTAACATGGGCTCTTATGGAGTTATTCTGGACCAATGAGAAAGCAGCAATGGCGGCTAGGCCACGCCCCCTGCCCCCCTCCCCTCCCCCCTCCAACACCCCCCGCCCCCTCCTAGACCCCCTGCGACGACCCCCCAGCCAATGGGAGAGCAGCAAGCCCCCCACCTTACGAGAGCGATGGCGGACGAGCGATGGCGGACGGTGTCATGGCGGATGAACAAAAATTTGTGTCTCCGGCGGCCGGTATCCGAACCCGGGCCCCTACGAATGCGAGACTGTCGCGCTGACCACTGGACCACGGAGACGAGTTGTGCGTGGCGGCGCGATATGGCTGTACGTGCGGCGCGGGGCGCCCGGCGTTAAACGACTCCAATAATAACTACACAGATGTGCATTCCAACGGCTCTTCTCCCTCTCTCGGTGACGGATGCAGGTGCACATTCCAACGACTCCAGTAATAACTACACAGATGTGCATTCCACAGTAACCAACATGAAACATTAAATCATATTGCGTCAGCCTGGGAGCTACGTGAGCCAAGTGCAGATCATTAGTCTTCAGTCCATACCGGTGAGTCAGCTATTTATAGGTGCTCAGGTTACCGAACATTACCGGAGCGCTATATAAATAGAGCGGCCGACCGATGGCCAGTCATTAACCGTGCTGCTGTTCACTGTGGTAAGCCTGCTTCTTACTTGTTCACTTAACACTATTCTGTCATTGTCATTGTGTATAGCTACATTGTACCATCTCAACGATAGCCGTTCATTTAAACAAATTTAAAATAACATTGTCATATTTGTTTAACATAAACCTCAACTACATTTCTCAATAAGCCATATATCATGTCGGTAAATATGCTAGAGCCTGTATATTTAGTAAACACCAGTGAAACGTATGTCAAAAAGTTTAGACTTTACGGTATGAGAACAACGTTTAAATTCAACAGTCCTCCTGAAGGAATATCTGAACTGGATTGGATTAAGCGGGGGTTCGGAGAAGTTGTAGAGCAAATGAAAGCTAAAGCTTCAGATACAGATTACCTAGGTTTCACTTTGAACAGTTTAAATTTCAAGAATAAAGATCCGGGATACGTAGCCTTTAGACCAGCTGATGAAGTTAACCTTGACGTGTTATGGAAAATATTTGGAGGTATTGTACAGAGTAACGCTGAATCTGTCACTTCTAGTGATACGTTTCAAGTGTCTTGTACGGTTGTCAATCTGCCCGTAGGTAGAGGTAGAAATAGGCCCGGTAAATACAATAGCTTCAGCGAAGAGTGCAAAGGACGAAAAGGTATCGTAGTCATTAAGAATAGCGATAATCTGTGTCTGCCCCGAGCTATAGTGGTAGCAAAAGCCTATGCCAAAAAAGATCCTCAACTTAAAGCTATACGAGAAGACAAGGCTAAGAGACAAACATTTAGAGCACAGAAACTAATGGCAAAGGCAAGAGTTAATATTTCAGAAGAGGGGGCTGGTATAGCTGAACTTGAAAAGTTTCAAGACCACTTGAAGAAATATAACATAACAGTATTCAGCTATAATGCAAAAGGGCGGGACGTATACTTCAGTGGTAACAATACGGAAGCCTCTTATAAAATAAACTTGTTGTTTCACAAAGGTCACTTCAACGTGATAACTAATTTGACAGCAGCTTTCGCTTGCCATTTCTATTGTGAAGCTTGTCATGTGCCGTATGACCACAGAGGTGATCACCGATGTTCTAATGTCTGCTCTGCTTGTAGCACAATCTCACCTCCCTGCAAGCTCGAGCATTCAGGAATAACTTGCCCTGAGTGTAATCGTCACTTTAAAAACCAGCGCTGCTTTGCTGCCCACCAAGGTGATCTCTGCAAAAACGTACAGAAGTGTCTCGACTGTGAGAAAAACATATACAAGAAACATAGAAAAACACAACATGAATGCGGTGAAGTATATTGTAGCACTTGCGCAGAATTTAAACCCGCTAATCATCAATGTTACATGCGCCAAAACAAAGTACCCACTAAGAATGATAACTTTCTGTACATATTCTTTGACCTGGAGACTCGTCAGGACGAATGTTTAGAGAACGAGCCTGACGTCAAGGTTCACAAAGCTAACTTGTGCGTCTCAGAACAGTTCTGTAGCCAATGTATAAATAATAACGAGTTTTTGTGAAAACTGCCTCCAACGCAGAAAAATCTTTCAGGAAGACCCAATATCCAGTTTTATGAACTATGTAATGGAAATTCGCAAACCATACAAAGACGTGTGCGTCATAGCTCATAACGGACAAGGATTCGACTTCCAATTCATCTTGAGATATATTCTGGAAGAGACCAAATTCACACCGGAAGTCATTACTCGTGGGACAAAAAGTAATTTTGCTGGAGTTTGACAACGTACGTTTCATTGACTCTCTCAACTACTTTCCCATGTCACTGTCCGCTCTTCCTAAAGCCTTTGATCTTGGTCCCGAAATGAAGAAAGGCTACTTCCCTCATCTGTTCAACACGATCGCAAACCAAAACTACGTGGGACCGATACCAGCAAAAGTATTCTATTGCCCAGAGTCAATGTTTGAAAAGAACTACAAAGACTTCGAGAAATGGCACAATGAACAGGTATGCAATAACTATGTGTTTGACTTTCAGAAGGAATTGATAGAATATTGCATCTCTGACGTTGACATACTGGCAAAGGCGTGTATTAAATTTAGATCCCTATTTTTAGCCGAATGCAATGTCGACCCGTTTCTGGAAGCTGTCACCATAGCTAGCGCATGTAACCTAGCGTTTAGACGTAATTTCTTAAAGCCTGAAACAATCGGAATATTGCCAAAGAAAGGATACAGATTAGTGGACAATCATTCTGGCATTTCTTTACAATGGTTGACGTGGGAAGAAGAGCGGCGAGGTGTTAGAATACAGCACGCAGGAAGAGAGCGAGAGGTCAACATTGAGGGAATGAAGGTGGATGGATTTGATGGAGACAGAATATATGAATTTCAAGGTTGTTACTATCACGGATGTCCAAAGTGTTTCCCGTACAAAAGAGGTGAACCGTTGAAAGAAGATCCTTCTGACACCCTCGAACTCAGATACGAGAGGACAAGAGCCAAAATCGAGAAGCTGTCACGTACACCTTATGAGGTGGTAGAGATGTGGCAGTGTGACTTTAATAAACTAAAATCAGAAAAGGAGCTAACATATTTGGAAAACCATCCCGTGTTGAACACCTTACCGCTCAATCCACGAGACGCATTTTTCGGAGGAAGAACCGGAAATGCCATGACGTATTACAAGTGTACGGAAGATGAGACAATACAGTATGTGGACGTATGCTCCCTATATCCCTACGTTTGTAAACATGGTAAATATCCGATATCCCATCCTACCATCTACATTGGTGACAAAGAGTGCAGAGAGAGGGGAATGCAGGTTGAGGGCTTGCTAAAGTGCAAAATGCTACCTCCAAAAGATCTTTATCATCCAGTGCTTCCAGCTAGAATGAATGACAAATTAATGTTTGTACTGTGCAATGTCTGTGGCGAAGAGCTCAACAACGATGACTGTCAACACAGTGACGAGGAAAGGGCGTTGATTGGCACATGGACGATGGATGAAGTACGGAAGGCAGTTGAAAAAGGCTATAGAGTTGTTGAAATGTACGAGCTGTGGGAGTACAACGTAGCCACTTTCGAAACGGGCGGATTGTTTACAGACTTTATCGACAAATTTCTAAAGATAAAACAAGAGGCGTCCGGCTATCCATCATGGTGTCGGTCAGACGAGGAAAAGGAAAAATATGTGCAGGATTATTACGACCACGAGGGAGTAAAGCTCGATCCGTCAAAGATAGAGAAAAACGAAGGCCTCCGCTCTCTAGCAAAGTTAATGCTTAACTCGTTCTGGGGTAAGTTTGGGCAGAGAGAAAACCAGACAAAAACGCTCATCACCAGAGACCCTGAGGAACTGTTTAAGCTGTGTATGGATTCTAGCGTTGCCGTAAACAGAATACAGGAAATCAACGATGACGTTGTCCTGGTAAGCTGGCAACATTTAGAGGAAGTGGGCGAGTCATTAGCCACTGTAAACGTTGTCCTAGCTGCCTACACTACAAGTCAAGCCCGTTTAAAGCTTTATGATCATCTGGAGGCACTGGGTAAACAAGTATTGTACTACGATACAGACAGTGTTGTGTACGTATACAAAAATGGCTTGTACAGAGTAAATACCGGCGACTACCTAGGGCAGATGACAGACGAGCTGGCTAAAGACTACGGTCCCGGATCTCATATTGTAGAATTTGTTTCCGGTGGTCCAAAGACGTATGCTTATCGCGTTTTTTCCACAAACAAAAACGATTTTGTATCTGTCTGCAAAATCAAGGGTCTCACTCTTAACCTAAAAACTTCAAAAAATCTAAATTTTGAAAAACTTAAAGAAATGGTTCTTAGTGAAACCTGGGTAACACTCGATATTGAAGAAAACAGAATTAGGAGAACAAAGTCCAGGCAAATAGTTACTGTCAAAGAGACAAAGGTTTTCAAAATTACAGGTCCAAAACGCAGACGCGAAGGTGAGTATGGAACCCTGCCTTATGGTTATTGTAAAATGTCAAAAACCAGTTAGATGGTACCTTATGCTGACAATACAGAATTATGTTAACAAGTAATGAGTCTATTGTCACAGTCGAATTGAGTTTGGAGCGAAAATGAGAAAATAATGAATAAATTTACCTCTGTACTGTATTCCCTTTAGTCGTACTCCATCCACCATCACCACGACACCGGAAATATTCTGGTTCTTCATCTTCCTCACCCGAATATCCTGATTGCGAATTCCGCAAAAAACTACTAATCACTAGCACTGGAGACCACGGATGACGCAGAGGATGATCGTGATAGTGGTATTATTGAAAACGTATCAACGAGAAACGAGTATAGGTGATACGCACCAAGAATAATTGGTAGCACTCTGCACGGAGCCGAACTCAGTACTGAGAGCGGGATACGTGGCAGAACGGCGCCTCTACTAGCACATGTGGTCAACACATGTTGTGACGCACTTCCTGCGCTGTTGTATTCGCGGTTCCAGAGCCGGGGTGACGAGGAGGTTGGTCTAAACACCGTAGAAACAAACTTTTCCTTCGGTCGTTACGAGGTGTGACCATGTAAGGTGCGAGGACTCACGCATGTAGATGGGTGAAACCTTCACTGGACGGGCACCTCTAGCGTCCACCACCCTGTTAAAGCGCTCGGAAACCCGTGTTTACGTCAGCAGGTGTATAATGATATGAAGTATGCAATAAGGCTAATTTCAGCCACTAATCCGATTTATGCCTCTGCAGACTCTAGATTATATAAACTCTTTCCACAATCCTACTACCACTACTAAAGGGAATATAGTATCATACTCTCGGTCTTTATCGCTGCTCGAGAGAATACCCTTGTTCAACGGACAAGGAAGGGAGGTGGGAACTCGTTGTCCCATCACAGCATACAGCGTTGGTTGGGGCTGTATGGGTATTCCCGGTCGGCGTGTTGACAGTCGATCAGAGTGTTGACAACCATCGGTAATGCCAGGGGATAACGGAGGCATGAACTAGCGTCTTTTGGAGCATGCCACGGTCTACAGCGGTGGAGGGGCTGTAGAATTTAGGGGGTTAAATATAAAAGATTACTTAGATATTCATCATTTGCGTAATGGACAAGCGTCAAGCAATAGCTAACGAGCTACACAGACCGGCTCGTCGCAATTTCAAGAGGCGTGGCGTCACCTTAAAAGGTAAAGACGATTTGTACCAAGCGGATCTTGTAGAGATGCTACCGTACGCTGGTGAAAACAAAGGTATGAAATACATACTTACGATGATAAATTGCTTAACAAAGTTTGCTTTTGCTGTACCGCTAAAGAGTAAAACCGGATTAGAGGTAGCGAGAGCGTTAGAACCAATTTTGAAGAAGCATAAGATGAAGAACTTTCAGACCGATCAGGGTAAAGAATGGTTCAACATTCATGTTAACAAACTGATGACGGCGTACGAAATAAATCACTATAACACTTACTCAGAGCTTAAAGCAAGTATAGTAGAACGGCTCAATCGGACGCTAAAAGAAAAAATGTGGAAACTGTTTACTGCTAGAGGTAATTACGAGTGGCTCTCCATGTTACCGAGAATAGTTAAGGAGTACAACGCGTCCGTTCACAGGAGCATCGGTATGAAACCGAAGGATGTGAGGGAAAAACACGTAAAGCTTATTCTGACGCGTATCGAAAAATCGAGAAGAAATAAAGGGAAAAAACAGATCGAGTCAAAGTTCAACGTGAACGATAAAGTAAGAATTAGCAAGTACAAGCGTGTTTTTAAAAAAAGGTTACATGCCGAACTGGACGAATGAAATATTCACAGTGTTCGCCGTGAAACCGAGCAATCCAAAGACATACATTCTGATGGACTCTAGCGGGACTGTGTTAAAAGGTGGTTTTTACAAAGAGGAACTAGCCAAAGCAAAAACTGGTGACGTTTATCTAATTGAAAAAGTATTAAAAAGAAAAAAAAGATAAAGTACTTGTTAGATGGACAGGTTTCGATAAAACAAGTGATACGTGGATAGACAAGAAGCATATTATCTGAGGACTTAATGTTCCGTCCAAGAGAGAGAGAGAGAGAGAGCGACTGCTGGTGCAAGCTATATTTAAACATAGATATTTACGATGCGCAGTCAGTAACAGCTGGAATGCGTGTCGTGAAGCAGTCTCTGGAGCTACCCGTGTCTAATTTTGACCGGTATGTGGGTGGAGGGGGAGATTTGGAAAAAAGCAAGCACGGTCTTCTCCTACCAAACTCTATACGCTGTATTATTGCAGGGCCTTCTAATTGCGGTAAAACCAACGTGCTGTTCAACCTCTTGTTTGATCCAAACGGCCTTGTTTACGAGAACGTGTACGTTTTTTCTAAATCACTTTATCAACCCAAATACCAATTTCTTGCAAAGGTATTGCCTAAAGAGATTGGTTACTTTCCTTCAGATGACAATAACACCGTTATAAGTCCTAGCGAAGCCAAACCGCATTCCATTATGGTTTTCGACGACATAGCGTGTGAAAAGCATGACAACATCCGCGCTTATTTCACTATGGGCCGTCACAACAATATCGATGTTTTCTATCTTGGCCAAACGTACAGCAGGATCCCCAAACAACTGATACGAGACAATGCAAATTTTTTAATACTCTTTAAACAGGATGACATGAATCTTAAACACGTGTACGCTGATCACATCAATACAGACATGCCGTATGACTCTTTGAAAAAACTATGCACTCTAGCGTGGAATGACAAGCATGGATTTCTTGTCATAGACAAGGATCGCGACCTTTATAAGGGCAGATACCGCGTTGGGGTTGACACTTTCCTTGAGTCACTATGAGTACGCGGATCTATTACTACAACGACGTTAGAAGGTATGCAGATGCCGGTTGCGGTGGTATCAAGAGACTTACAAAGGTAAGCTCTAATCTTTGCACGTGGTATTACGCAGATAAGAAAAGGTTTTGCGGTAACTATTGCAGTAGACGTGGTGCACACGGTCATGCGTATAATAGACTTTGTTGGCGTCATAGAAGACCAGGTTGCTACAGCAGGAGCTTACCGCCAATAGTGCTGTTGATGATTTCATCTAGCCAGCGTATATACAACAGAGATAGGTGGATAGCGTTTATAGCCGAGTGTCA
This sequence comes from Homalodisca vitripennis, assembly GCF_021130785.1. Lineage (NCBI taxonomy): Eukaryota > Metazoa > Arthropoda > Insecta > Hemiptera > Cicadellidae > Homalodisca > Homalodisca vitripennis. The sequence goes on along the minus strand of NW_025781269.1, from coordinate 16,270 downwards.
GGAGAAGAATGTACCTATTGAATTGGTAATTTACCATGAGGACATGCTAAACGGTACGGTGCGTGAACCCATGAACCTACTGTCTCGGTTTAGACCGTTCCCCGACCTCTTTGGCAAGCCGATATTGAAACTCAGTAACAGTCACGGTAGTTTGAACTTTACTCAGATATACTTAAGGATGTTGAAGTATGCTTGTGATATACCTTATGCCACTAAGTGTATAGTGTTGACTGAGCGCAGTATACCAGTTAGATCCCCCGTTACACTCTATAGACGTGCACTGCGGTCGCGGTGTTACTTAAACATAAGTTACAATGTAAGTTACGGCCCAATGCCTAGTAGTGTAATGGGAAGGCGGGGTAAACCGTTTGCTGCAGTGAACAACATATGTCAAGGACTGTACACAGCAGATTTCTTGAAAATTGCATTACCCACAGTACCACTGCAGTGCGAAAAATTCGGCATCTCTTTGGTAACGAAAACCGGTGAGTATAAAATAACGCAACCAAACCTGTTTAGAAGCTGGCATGAATTTACCGGCGCAAACTCGGATGAGTTTCTTCTTCTAAACTCATATCTGTTGCACAACACTAACGTTGATCGACCTATTCAACGTTTGAAGGAATATATGGACAGAACAGTGTCAAACGATCAGTATACGGTCGCTGAGATCCCTCAGTGGCGGCACGGTATTAAAAGAACATTTATTTTTAGAGATATGACGCTACGAGAACGCATACCCAGATTCAATCCTGAGACAGACAGATATTACTACGGCCTACCATTGACCTCTGGTGTTTCACTTAAAGAAGTGATTCGTTACATTAGAAAACACAAGAAGCGGGCATTGTTTTTTAGACAAGTAGAACTACCATGAAGAGGGTAAGGTTTGACGATAGAGTGGAGGTAAGGCTAGTTCCGCGGTATGACGAGTGCAGATTATTCGATACTTCATCATTTTTCGAACAGATGAGGAAATCCTATATAAATAAACAGATAGCAGGCTGTGGGTTCAGTGTCAATCATGGCGCGAAACAAGAAGCAGCTTATGACGGAGATATCAAAATTAAAGAAAGCTATAAAACAAAAGTATAATCGGTTTTAAGCGGGGTGAATTGGAGTCCGAGGAGATGTTTGAAAAGCAATACCAGCCGTTGATCAAGGAATTGCGTGACACCAAGGAGACCCGCACTTTACACACCGATGTCAAGAAGGAAATCAAGAAAGAGGAAGATGATGCAGATGATGACGATGATGAAAACTCAGAGTTTCTACCAAATGTATTTTCTTCGCCGAATCTTCCCCATTTAAAACCATCGGTCTCCACTAGACTTGATTCTGGAGCAGAAGAAGTGTTTGAGACAGACGACCAAGGTGATGGTGGAAACAGCGAAATTACAAAAATGCTCTCAACACCTACGGGTCTACAGACGGCGTCCCAATATATCGCCGACAGCTTTGCTCATCCGTTGACCAGAAAGTACATGCAAGAGCTTATGAAGGATTTGGGTGGGCGTTCATCTAAAATTGACCATCTTTACGGTCCTCGTTACGAAAAAAATACTTTAATGGTTGGCAATAAGGAATTGCAGTTTGATGAGGACGGTAGTATTCGAATAGATGATGTGGCGTATAAGCCACAAGAGGGTCTGTACGAGTTGATTTTCAAGCGAATACCGGATGATGAAATCTACAATGACGAAGACAAAATCGCTTACAAAGATATACTGAAGAAAACTAGCGCTCATAAAAGAAACTATAACCCAAATGGAGTTATCAATCGCAACACGTCGCTCAAGTATAAGTATGTAATTTCAGACTTATTTCCAAAAGTAGTTAAGGGTTCTGGAGCTGACAGGAAAGCTCATAGTGTGACTAAATCACTATCAGATCCCGATACGGTTTACTGGAACGATCCAAATGAGTTGTGCGACCGTCTTAGGCTGTTGGTGGCATCCGCTGAAGCTGGAAACACGAACCACAAGAACGAGATTATAAATATCATTGAAGAATTGAAAGAATCAAAGACTATATCAGGTGATGGTAACGCGAGATTCAGATCATTGATGAGATGACCGTCAATAAGTTTGGTCAGAGGCCACAATCTCTGAAGAAGCAAGACATCCAGAGAGTTATGAATACTGTAAACAAAAAGCTAAAGAAAGATGTAAGAAGATTGTACTCTCAAATTGCAATCCTTCAGAATCAAGCGCTTATTCAGCAGGATCAAATAAACAGCTTACAAAATACAAATGAAGAAGCTATAAGACGTCTAGCAGTTCAACTATTTCACTGGATCAACAAGATACACACTACCGTACCTCCAGCTCGCTTCCACGCCGTCTTAGATGCTGATGAAAACTCATATATTGACTGGGATAAGATATTTATAAAGAGCAATGTACAGGAGGAGTCTTCATCACTTGTAAAATGAGTGTGGACAAGTTTGGACGACGCTTCAAGCGTACAAAGGCTAAACAAGGTCCGAAAGGCGAGGGATTCAATGTGACTGCCGAAGGTGACTATGACGTGCAGAGAAAACGTCTGAGAAATCTAGGGAACCCTGAAGATGAACTAGACGCTGTTAATCTACAGACGTTGATCAGTAAGTTAGGAGATCTGCAGACCGAAATGATTACTTTAACCGACAAGTTAAACAGCTTGAAAGATTCACAAGAAAATTCTATGAAGCTTTTAGCGGTTCAATTGTTCCATTGGATCAATAGAGTACACAGTACCGTAGCTGTTGGTAGGTTTCAAGCACACTTTAACGTTGATGCACATACATATATCGACTGGGATAAGATATTTATAAAGAGTAAAGTTCGTGACTCGCCATCACTTGCACAATGAGTGTTGACAAGTTTGGACGGCGATCCAGGCAGTTTGGAAAAGGCGGGTTAAGGGGACCGAAAGGAGATGGATTCAAGCTGACGGCCGAAGGTGACTACGACATTAACGGGAAGCGTCTAAGACATGTAAAAAGTCCAGAAGATGATCTCGACGCCGTAAATCTACAAACGCTGACCAGTAAATCGGTGATAATCGGGAAAGATGGAATTGACTGTCGGAAACAGAGATTGAGCAATATAAGTAAAGCTACAAGACCATACGATGCTCTACCACTCGCTCAACTGGCCGAACACATACCGTCAAAAGATTTAAAGGATAAATCTTACAAGTTCCAGCGCTTTAGATTACATCAAATTGGGGAGCCTAAACAAAACGATGACGCGTTAACACTCGGTTACTTCAAAAATAACACTATCAAAAAAAGGCAGGATGGTTGGGAGCTTGGAAACAAAAGGTTAAAGCTAGTGGCCGATCCTGTCGAGCTTCGTGACGCTGTGACGCTCAACTATTTCAACGCAAACACAGTTACAAAGAAGCAAGACGGTTGGGAGTTTGCAAACAAAAAGTTAGGGTTAGTTGCAGACCCTACCGAAATGCAGGATGCTGTGACAATGAACTATCTCGTTCGTGTCTTAAGTGAAGTGTTTTACAGTTTCTATATACGTCTCGCTCCTCCTGGTGATAGTGTTAGATCGGTCGCTAAAGACCAGTGGATTCGTTCAAACGTTGTTGATCCGTTTTTCTTAAACGCCAAAACGAAAATAATGAGATCGGAAGACTAATTATATAAACTGTGATTGCAAGCCATACACTGCAGTCTGGTTTTGGCCACGGCGCGGATAAAATGGCAAAGCGCAAAGGGTCGTCCGTCAGACGAAAGCGAACCATCGGAGGAGCAGGAGGTATTATCTCTAGTGTTATTAACAAGGCGATTGACCTTCTACCTTTTGAAGCACACATCCCCGGCTATTCTTTCTGCGGACCTGGCACATTTTTGAAAAAAAGAATCGCTAGGGGTGAGAAGGGGGTGAATTTATTGGATGAAGCCTGCCGTATTCACGATATAGCTTACGATAAATACAGTGACTCGGAGCATCGCAATCAAGCAGACAAAGAGTTGGCAAAGCGGGCTTGGGATAGAGTAAAAGCGTCAGACGCGACTTTAGGTGAAAGAGCAGCTGCTTTAGCGGTAACTGGTGCGATGAAAGCTAAAACGGCTTTCGGTGGTGGTGGTGGTGGGAAGAGACGAAGGAAAGTTGTTAAGAAGAAGAGCGGAAAGACGAAAGGTAGGGGCCTTTACCTAAAACCTTATCCAAAGAGGGGAGCTGGTGTTAGAAAGAAGAAGAGGAGTTGTTGTAAAAAAAAATCTCGATCCCGATAAGACCGTTGACAAATTTCGAGTTGATCCACTACGCTAAACAACTAAGCATTCCCAATTTTAGAGGGGTGTTTATGCGTGACACGTTACCTCAAACAGGGCCCAGAAAATACGAGTCAGCTATAGTTAATCTGGACTCAAGTTACGGTGACGGTACTCATTGGGTTTGCTACAGAAAACGCCGGCATAATGTAAGCTATTTTGACAGTTTCGGAAATCTTCGCCCTCCTTGGGAACTCATATACTATTTCGGACCCACCGCTGACATACAGTATAATTATCAAAGTCGTCAGGGGTTTGATTCAGTTGTATGTGGACATCTGTGCTTAGAGTTTCTCAGCGGAAAGAATGTTTTGCCTGAGCGGGAAAGGTTCAAGAATAACTTGTGACGTATTTCCTCCATACGACACCAGTGATGGCGATTACGTAATTGGATTGATAGATCTGAGCACGTTCAATTCTATTCCCAATATTGAAAAGAATGTAAACGATAAATTTTATTACGGAAACCATGATGAAGTGATAACGTTTGAGGAAGGTTCTTACGAAGTAGAAGATATTGCGAATTATATACAGGGGAGACTACCGGAGGGGATCACAGTCCGCTTGAATGCAAATAACAATACTCTTAAGACCGAGATTAAAAGCAACGTGCAGATTGATTTCAGCAAGAAAGGCACAATTGCATCGATATTGGGCTTCAGCAAAAAGGTGCTGCAAGCTAATAAAGTACACACTTCAGACCTGCCTGTGAATATTCTCAAGGTGAACAGCATAAGAGTTGAGTGCAACGTTGTTCGCGGCTCGTTTGATAACGGTGTAGAGAGTCACGTTATTCACGAGTTCTTTCCACAAGTAGAGCCGGGGTATAAAATAGTCGAGACACCTGGTACAGTGATTTATTTACCGCTCAACGTTCAGAAGGTGCACACCATAACTGTCGAGCTTAAAGATCAAGACAACAATCCTGTGAATCTCAGAGGTGAAACGTTATCTTTGAGGTTGCATATAAAGAAAGTGGGTGCTCATGGGTCTAGTATTTAAGGAGGGTGTGAACATAATTCAGGTCATTAGACCGTCGCGCCTGATAGTGGTAACTTCTGCTAACGCAAATTTCTTGCGCTCTCTTGGCTTTAAAGTTAACACCGGCGCAATTCGTGAAAATGCTCGATATAGAGAGTCCCGCTGAGTACAATGAAATCATTACCGGACTGGAATATCACACACATAATCCGTATGCTTCAACCACGTTTAATAATAACGATGAAATAAGGATACCAATCAGTTATCAGGATTTAATAACAGCTCCTTTTGAAAGCACACTACACGTTGTGGGTACAGTAAGCGGTAAGAAAGCTGACGGTACAACAGATGCTAAAGTGTCTCTGGTTAACAACGCGATCGCTTTTCTCTTTGATGATATCCGATACGAGATTGGCGGTGTGGAAATTGATCGCACAAAGAATGTAGGTATAGCCAGTTCGTTAAAAAATATATTATCAGCTCGTGCGGAAGACGAAAATAATCTGGAAAATGCATGCTGGTTCGGCCCCGGTAGAAAGAAAGAAATGAACAAATTCTCATTTTCTGTGCCTTTAAGGTTGTTGTTGGGATTCGCAGAGGATTACAAGAGAATAATTGTGAATGTAAAACAAGAGTTGATACTGCTGCGGTCGGCGACAGATGCCAACGCTATTATTAGCGATGACGCAGCGACCCACACGTTGAAGATCACCAATCTGTACTGGCGGGTGCCTCACATCTCTGTATCCGACTTGTTTCGTGCTAAAATCCTACGTCTAGTTGAAAAAGATACTCCAATACATATACCGTTTAGATCGTGGGAGTTGCACGAATACCCTGTACTGCCGCAAACTGAACGTCAATCATGGACTATAAAAACTTCTTCTCAATTGGAGAAACCACGATACGTGATTGTAGCTTTCCAGACAGAAAGGAAAAACAACTTAAAGAAAGACATGTCATGTTTTGACAGTTGTAAGTTATCGAACATCCGCCTGTATTTAAATACACAATATTTCCCTTATGACAACATTCACGGAGACACCGCTATATTCTACGAAATGTTTGTAAGATTTCAAAACTCCTATTATGGCGATTTAGGTGGTCGTCGGTGGCCTGACGTCAGTCTGGACACGTTTGAAAATAAAACACCTCTGTATGTGATTGATTGTTCACGCCAAAATGATTCGGTCAAGTCTGGACCTGTCGATGTACGGCTAGAATTTGAGGCTACGGAAGCGTTCAAGGCCAACACCACAGCCTACTGTCTACTGCTTCATGACTCGTATTTCGTTTACACAATGCTCAAGGGCACGGTAAAGAAGATGATGTAACGTGAATAAAACACGATGCAAATGACAGAATCTTTCAGTTTCAAATTGGACGCCACGATGGAAGGTTCACGGAAGATAAATATTGTCCTTGATTTGGTCGGTGAAATCCGTAGACTAATCCGCAATCACCAGTTAACAACAATGAAACGGACGAGTGATGGCTACATGCATTATTGCGAATGTGCGTATACCGCACCGGATTGTCAAGATGTACCAGACACTTGTGTATGTGTAATGATTGACAGGCGGAAAGATGAAATATTCAGACTGTTAAATGAAATTTACGATAACACTGTGCAAAACGACGACGACGATGTCATAGAAGATGATAGTGACTATACGATATCCTCTATGGAAGAAGGGGAGGAGGAGGAGGAGGAGGAGGTATGTAATTGTATAAGCCAGTGACTAATACGTCAGGTACTTAATGGTTTGCTCAAGGTGTACAGAGTCATTCGTGATCATGGAGCGAAAGAGTGAAGACATACTGGCTACTGTCGCTGATGCTGTGTTCAAGGAGGAGGAGGAGGAGGACCAGCTGGTGAGTCAACCAATGGAAATAGACAAGGTTAAATCAGTCCGTAAAAGCTCAAAACGAAATCTCCCGAATCTAGTTACCGGTGTGTTTCTAAAGTCTCTTTACTTTTTGAATCCTGATTGTTCCAAATACTTGATTGTAGGATTGTTTGTTGATCACGACAACGGTGTCGGTATCTTGATGAAAGGTAAAAGGGGAACGTTTGCGTTTTGGAAACCTGAAATGTTCAACATTCTATTAGGGTGCGCGAACCAAATCACCGGACTCTTGGAATCGACAGGCGTGCATAGATTCAGTAGTTCTAAAAGCGAAAGTGGAGAGAATATGGTGGTACGTAGAGTATTTGGTCAGCAGTACGTTGTACTGTACGACGGAAAGAATACATTAACTCTGTCCGTAGACGAGTGGACTCAGTTCACCAACTGTCTGCCCTGCGTAACACGTCAAATCAACGAGTTGTTTTTAACGGAGGATCTATTGAGATCTTACGTCGGTGATGTGTTAGCATTGCCTAACAACGGAAGTCCGGACGAGGGTTACGTTGATCCGCCTGAGGCTTTACCACGTCACCTTTGCGACAGACTTTTTGATGACGTCCAGTGCTACAAACGTTGGCCACATTCCAGCGGCGATGAATGTGGCAGTAGTTGAATTTCAAGCTTTTCAAGGTAACAAAAAACCGTTTATAATCAAAGAGTTTGCCATTGTGGCTAATTCATTTCAATGTCAAATTGTTTTCAAACCTCCGTTTCCTAGGGAGAGATTAAACAAGAAAATGCGTACAACAGCTCTGTGGTTAGAGAAGAACTATCACAAGATCTTGTGGGAAGAAGGCGATTTCCCTTACAGTGGAAGTGTCATTCGCAACCTGTGCAAGCCGTTTACCATAATTTATACACGTGGTCATGAGAAAGCGAATTTTTTAAGACGGTTTCACTCTAACGTTTGTGAGCTGGACAACCTGGCATGTTATGACAGTAGTACATTATGCAGTTGTAAAGGAACGCATCGGTTTTCCTGCTCCCTACCGCAACACAGCGGCCGTGATGAAGATGTACGGTGTGCAATGCACGCTGCTAGATGTCGTTTTGAAATCCTGAATAAACAGACTCACCAGTCCGCTTAGTAGTCATTCTGTTCACGGTCACTGTTGAGATTACATCGTGTCAGCATGGCGAGTACAGCTGCTGCTGCTACCGCTGCTGTATGGGACCTCATTTCTCGAGAGCCCAAAGTGCCTGTCGGTGTGCTCACTGATGCGTTCATTTTGAAATTTAGTCGCTTTCTGAATTGGAAGCTTTTATCGGCAAATTATACTTTTTCGTTTGACATGTTGAGAATATTTCAGCATAAAGTAATTTGGACCACGATTTTGGAAAATTCTCGCCTTCCTGAATTCATTTTACGTGAAATGATGCCGAACTTTGACACTTACTGTTGGATAGTAATAAGTCGTCACCAGGTTCTATCGGAGCAGTTTATACACGATTTTGCTGAACAGCTGGACTGGGATTACATACTATTGTACCAAAACCTTAGTGGAAAGTTTCTTCAGGACCATTGTAATTATTATAGTGATGAAGCGTAATGTGTCCCGTAGAAAAACTCCAGTTTTACGATAGACCACATTGAAAGGCTTCACCGAGTAAAGTGGTCAACAACCGATTCTCTGCTTGTGTTTCACGAGTCACATTGAAAGGCCTCTCTGAGTAAAGTGACTTGTAGGAATCTTGCTGAGAATCGGATCTCGCTCATCCTCTGTAAGTTACAACGAGTCACATTGAAAGGCTTCTCCAAGTAAAGTGGCTTGTATGAAACCGACTGAGAGATGCTTCAGCTTCACCTGGATGAGGCAAGTCATATTGAAAGGCTTCACCAAGTAAAGTGACTTGTCGCGTCCGCCTAGTAGTATAATGTAGATTAGTACAAAAATGTCCTTCTCGGAAGGAGGAGGAGGAGTTCGGCATTGAGTTGAGAACTACTCCTGGAAAAAATGTCTTTGCGAGAGCTAAGGAGTTTGGCATTAAGTTGAAAACTTCAAAGCTCACGTGGGGCAGAAAAAACACTTGCAAAATATAAAAGTTTTTGCGAGTACTTGACAGTGAGACGGAAAGGTTCGGCATTTAGTTGAGAACTTTAACGGACTCGCTAAACGGTCTCGCAAGGACACCAAAAAAAAAAGTTTATTTTTTCGGAGGTGGCAAATTTGTTATGGAGTGGCCATCACGACAGAGTGGGCGATGGTTGGGGCCCACTCGCAAAGAGAGGTGACACGGAGAGGTTCGGCATTGAGTTGAGAACTTGAACGTGTTCAGTGTTCTTTGTTAAGTGAGATTAGGCCTCCTGGGGAAACTCACTATAATAAAAAAACGCGCCGAGACCCCTACGGCCTGGCTCAAAGCCTACCGTGGTGATGGAAACGTGGGTCAACTACGCTGCATTCCTGTCTATATTCAGCTTGGCAGTTTGCCACGACCACAGCTGCGACTACCTCCAAGGTATATATACTACCTGTGGCAAGCTGATCGGCACAGTCACTCTTCGTCTACGTGTCAACGCTCTCGTTACAGGTAAGTGACTACACTACACATTTAACCGTTTTCTTTAAGATATTCGACTGCGCTCTCTATTTGCGGTGTGTTGCTCACGCATAGTTATTCTCAATCCGCTAACCAAGTTAATAGATTTACAATGAACTCGTTGTTAAGATTATTCGCTATACAGATTGTCGGTTTTCCTTTACAGATTGAAAAATGGAACTTTCTACAAAGCTTTCGTCCCTGGAGAAGCATGGTGAGCCCACACCAAAGATGGCGATAAAAGAGTTGACACGGAAAGCTGGCTACAGGATCCTGGAGGCAAAGAAGGTGGACACTAAATTTGACCGGAAGGCAGTGATGTTACTCGTAGAAGTGGACAGCACCAAAACAGCCGTCACATTTCTACCGGTGAGATTTGAAAAGACTTTAGATGACAGTGATCTACAAGAAATGACGTCGTCTAAAAGGTATAAAGTTAGATGTACGGGTGTTAACGGACTTTTGGTAGATGTTAAGATTTGGAAATGTATGTAATCAGAACGCTTTTAATAAATGTAGTACGGTCGTCAACACGTGTGTTATTTCTGCAACGCCCCCGCCTCCCTGCTATTTTTAGATAGTGCATCTATGCAGGAGATGTACCGTCACATGTGGTGACCACATGCAGTTGCTGGTGTTCATAATTGTGGGTCTTCTCACTCAGTACTGTGTTCGCGCCGACTCGGTTAAGATGATATCAGTAATTATTGCTGCTTATTCTTTGTATTTACGTGTTATTGACCTGTTGTCGACTCCATCACCACCACCGTGTCCCCTTTCGAGATCTTCCTCATTCACCTCTTCAACAGTCTCCTGGGGTAGTGTTAGTAGCGGTTGGGAGTTTTTTTTGGGACTCAGAATCAGAATCCGAGAGTGGATATTCAACACAAGAAGAAGAAGAAGAAGACGATTTGCGTGGTGGTGGCTGGAACGGCTGGAGAGAGTACTAGGCTACTAGACTTCCAAAAAAAAAGGTGAGTTATTTTTATTGTTGTCTCCGGTTATCATTAACAGATCACTACATTTTCACCGTGATAATGTTTCCGTCTCTAGTTCACCAAATACCAATAGCTGAAGATTCCGACTCTAGCTGGTTTTAGATTTTTTTTTTACAATAACCGTACGGTAAAGTACCATATTCACCTTCACGCTTGCGTTTTGGGTCAGTAATTGACAGAGTAAGGCGTACAGATGGCCTGGTACACACATGTGCAGTTGTAGTCATTGGAATGCACAGCTGTATCCGCTCTGTCACCATGTGCTGTAATGAGATTATGCTCGCCTACACGAGAGAGAGCAGTCATCGCTCTTAAAGGTATGCCAACCGAGTGGTCTAAGCGCTCGTCTTACGTTCCGCGGGACCAGGGTTCAAATCCTGGGCGGCTTGGTATACTTTTTGCGTCCTCACTTGTCGCTACCAGAATGTTGTAAGCCGTCTCTACCAGATAGCAGCACCGCAGTCGCACACGTACGCTAAGAAAAATAGTGTTACAGTAGGCATACTTTTTGCGTCCTCACTTGCCGCTACCAGCATGTTGTAAGCCGTCTCTACCAGATAGCAGCACCGCAGTCGCAAAGCTAAGAAACTACAGCTGATATGGAAAAAAACCCGTTGATCGCCGGGCGCCCCGCGCCGCACGTACAGCCATATCGCGCCGCCACGCACAACTCGTCTCCGTGGTCCAGTGGTCAGCGCGACAGTCTCGCATTCGTAGGGGCCCGGGTTCGGATACCGGCCGCCGGAGACACAAATTTTTGTTCATCCGCCATGACACCGTCCGCCATCGCTCGTCCGCCATCGCTCTCGTAAGGTGGGGGGCTTGCTGCTCTCCCATTGGCTGGGGGGTCGTCGCAGGGGGTCTAGGAGGGGGCGGGGGGTGTGGGAGGGGGGAGGGGAGGGGGGTAGGGGGCGTGGCCTAGCCGCCATTGCTGCTTTCTCATTGGTCCAGAATAACTCCATAAGAGCCCATGTTAGCGCTAAAGTGGCGCCCGTTCTACTGACCCCATTGCCGCTCAGTCAGTTTAGAGTACGGTAAACTCGCTACAGTCACTGAGTTTACTTATAAAAACAGGTAGTTCCTGGTAATGATCAAGCATTTGCGTGGAGATATTTCTATATTATTTATTACTATGTTGCAGGCTAGTAAGATTTTCCAGGATTGTTGATACATTTATGAATGAGTATTATAAGAACGTTAGTAGGCGGAACTAGGTCTCATAAAAGGGTGTTCTTCTTAGGTTTTTTGAACAAATATACATTTTGCAAAGTTTAAACGAACGACAGTAACTTTCTATGATCAGTTTGATCAGTACGATCAGTCACTTTGATGAACGGCACCCTAAGGTACATAGTTCGATATTAGCGTTCTAATGGAGCTTGTGGCTCGTTCTCAGAATAAATTATGTTCCAGGTAGGGACGATTAATTATAACTGGCCAAATTCAACATGAAGTAAGAATAAAAAACTGGAACACTAAATCATTATCTGAAGATACGTAAGAATATGATTCATCTGTAATACGAAACATTATTCTGGAATATTTAAAAATCCAAGATTATTTTGATTATTTAAGGACTTCTCCAGAGCCACAGACTTTCATACAGGATAATTTTTATTCTTGCAGAGTGAACAAGGAAGGAATTTCTAATAAAATTGGAAAACTCAATGTAGTTTTTTCTTACAAAAAACGTTTGTAAGGATTTAGAAACGCAGTTTTTGTAAGTGCTTGTGCCCCGCTTCGCTGACTAATTTGAATAATGGCTCTTGGAATTGACGCGCTTGTATTCGATCTGCACAAACATTCCTCTTCAATATCGATAGCTTCTACCTTACTCTTTATCTTCCACTGGGTTTACTTCTGGAAAAATGTATATTATAATACGGTTTACAGTTTACCTGAGTGCATTAATGTTCATGTATGAAGTGGTATTGCCAATAAAATAAATTATTTTTTAAATTTTGTACTAACTGCAGATTTAAATTTAAAACATTATTAAAATTTTTTTTTTGTATGTGTTATAAATTTACATTTTTTTTATATGTTACCAAAGGATTTTTAAGAGTTTGCAAATCCTATAAAATGGAAGAGTGTTTTAGCAGATGTTGAGGTTGACGTTATTAACTTACAATAAGTGGTTGCAGGCACCAACTGCTACCGGAAGTCACAATCAAAAACTGAAATATTTATATCTTGATTGATAAAATATGGTACACCCTTGAATCGCAAAATGTATCTGTGAAATACACCTCTAAAATAAGTAATTCAAACATAATTACTTCCTATAAAACAATTTTAATATTAATAAATTTTTATTTCTGGGTAGATTCTGGCACAGAAAAAAATTTTTGAATCAAATTATTTTATTAAAAGCTTGTTTTTAATGCATTAATACAAGTATTGAAATATTTTAACTGTTATTTCTACTTAGTAATAATTTATTTCAAGCAAAACAAAACTTATGTATGAGAGGAAAAAATATAAACTTCCTTTTTACAGTAAATTATAAAGTGTATTCATCCTATCCCAATGTTTTCATTATATCATATTTTGAACTTAATCTTTCAATATGAAAGTTTTTCTGTACGATTTTTTATTACCAATATGTAAAATATGTGTGTGTGAGTGTGTGTGTGTGTTTGTGGTTTATATTTAATACAATTTGAATTAGTTCACCCGTACTTGGCAACAAAATACAGTTTCAAGGGATTTGCCAAAGTTCCAAGACAAAATTAACAATAATAAACTCTTTGGTTATATATGTAAGTAAACCTTTAATATAATATCGTTATGTAATAAATCAAATAAATAATTTATGCATATTAAAGACAGAAAGAATAAAATACTTCTTGAAACATTCAAATACTGTATTTCAATAGATAGCCACTAATACTTCAAATAGTACCAGTAAAAACTTTAACTGAAGAGGGTAAACATTTTCCTTTGCATATTTTATATAAAAATGTTTTTTTAATCTTGGTTTGTACATATATATATATATATAATACGTATATTAATAAATATTATACTAATATACGTATATATTATGTTTATATATATAGTATATATATATATATATATATATATATATATATATATAATGATTAATTTGTCATTATGTCTAACAGTCGGGGAAGTTAGTAGGGTTAAGTTAACATATATTTTTATTGGTATTTGATATTGATATAAAACCGTATAAATTAAACAACAATTAACCACTTTCACCCAAATTTAATTAAGATTATATGTATAATGGCATATAAAGTGATAAGTAAAGCCTTATTAATTTTATTTGGCATAAATCACTAACTCTAACACCTAATAACAATCCTGTAACGTAATACCTGGATAAGCTATTTTGGATGTCTCGTACACAAAAAAATATTGCTATGTTCATTTATTCGTTTTACCAATGATATCTCAATACGAATTACTAAATCTTACAGAAGGCCTATACTTGATTGTCGAGAATACACAAAGTCGAAGCAATAGAATCATATCTCCATCCACGGAACCAGTTTGTTCTCAATGGACAGTTAGTTCGACTCACTTCGAAAACCTCCTTCGGTCTTGAATGGACTTGTTTACAAACAATTAACCTCAACTTATGGATTATAATTAAAAAATTAAAATTCATAACTGAGGAGTAATATATATCAGTAACACCTTGCATTACACGGGTGTTATCTTGCCGTCACCTTAGTAGGTGTAGAGCAAGGCACAATAACCAAACAATTGTTAATACCACCAAATCAATTTATTTGTCTTCAGATCAATACCTATAAGAGACTGTAACATAGGTGAAGGGTCTCACATGTAAAAGCACTTTAGAGGCCACGGACAGACTACGTGGGGATGTATATTACGTGTGAGAGCACAGGATCCCGGCTAACTGCTGCGCCCCTGACGTGCTTCTCAGTAACCGCTGTTACTTCACTCCTCACACTATTCTTGGCTTTTAAAGGCTTCAGTGTGTTTCTATAGTTGGAAATCGCTGAACTAAATTATGTTGAAAAAGAGGTTAATTTGTATGTCTAATAAATAGTTTAATAATTAGATTGGTTTACCATTATTTGCAATAATAATCATTCTGTTTTCAGTAATAGTCATTTAATGTAGATTTAAAATTTAATTTGTTAAAAACTTATAAATTTAATTTAATCCAGTCACTTTAATAACGTAGAAACTTTTTATTTTGTATTTTTAAGTTATTTTTCGAAATCTGAATGTTCTATTTCATCTTCCAATTTAGTTGCAGCGTCTGAAGCCTAACGCTGTGGCATAATTGACTCCCGACATATGGAATCGACATCCGTCCGAAAAATATCCAAAGTATTTGGCCACGACGAAGGTTTAAATGAACTCCTTATATCGTTTCGACATCAGAGTCACCTTGATTACTCACAAATCTAATTTAGATAAGTGGAGTTCTCATTGTCTCATCAGATACACGAAACGATGTTTCATACACGATCCCAAATCATTGTGGAGCATCCGAGTCTTTTAGAGATAACAAATAGTAATGTTGGTAAAGGTTGCGTCAATACAACTATGAACAAAAACACAATTCTGATAAATTCTATTTCTGATATATTCCTAAAATTCTTTAAACTTATCAATACGTACCACTTTGCATTACCGTAGGTTCGGAAGCTAGTGGATTTCAATCTATGACGTCATCTCAACTCTTGCCTGTATATTGAATTCGTAGCCATTTTTAGTTTTAATCAATGATACTAGCCTTAATCACTAGTGATACCCCTTCAGAAAGGAAAAACTATGACTTACTCTACTTCATTTACGTGGTCCGTTCATGGTCGTGGATAAGCCTAAATTTTCAAATGATCTCAAGCCCTCTTATACCTTTATCACTTTAAGAGAATTCAGATGAAGGGCCAGGCTAGATAGCCTAAGCACGTCCGCACCCAAAAGCTCACTAGTGAGGAGAACCCATTGAGGGGAACCCGATACCTGGTATACCACGGTTCTACGTGCATTCTACTAGCATTAAAGTGTTGTGTTTTTTAACGCAAAGTATCAATTTTATTGCATCATACGTATTTTTATGTATTTTTCCTTGTTAATATATTAAGAATATAAATGTACCCTCCAGGATAACATTGAAAGAACTGAAAACATTCATTTTTATTGAAGTACGCTACATGACTCATAGGACGGAAACACGGCCGGTCCTAATCCCCCGCATTTGTGTGTGCGTGAGGTCTGCGTGTATGTAAATGAACCTACCAAGGCACAGTTGGACTCATACCTTTAAATCGTAAAAATTAGTAGATAAACCGACTAATCATAAGCATATGTCATATTGTCCCCTTGTAAAGGTCAATGTATCTATTAAAAGGCCTTATTCAGAAAACTCTATCTGGATAGAATTACTTGTTCTGTGGTGATTAATATAAAGGTAAAGGAATTAGGTACTCCTTGCCTTGCTACATCCATACAGTTAGCCCAACAAATTTGGATGTTTGAAACTAATTCTATTTATTACACTAATTTGTAGCTGATACCTATGCTAAGGAATAATTATTTAACAAAAAATATACATATTT
>NW_025781268.1:0-22503 GCF_021130785.1 Homalodisca vitripennis | reverse complement strand
TACTTAACCCATTGCCTAACCACTGTCATTAGTTTTTAGGACATATTTAAAAAATATTTTATTTTTTAATATATTAATAACTAGGAATAATAGTATTAAAAACCCTCTTGTGTTAACTAATTTTATATACTGAATTAATATTTTTACACACCTTTTATTGTCAAATTTTTAGGTTTTAAAAGCCTATATTTACTGGCCCTTTAAATAAGTAAAAAGAACTACTTGCGAAGCCTTTCATGATCACATTTATATGTACAGAATAGAATGTTACTACTATTTTTATTTGAGCTAAACAACACAAATCTCTTATTTTATATAGTCATATTTCAATAAATAAGTATAACTTTTCAATGAAAAAAAGCTTAAAACTTAGCTTCCTCAGCGAGCCATGTTTTTTTTGTAAGCTGTTCCTATATAATGATGAACAGTGGTAAATAGCAGTGGCTTAACGCAGTAGTCTGTGCGTCCCAGAGACCTTAGTTACACAATACACCTGATCTCTCGCCCACCAGAGTCTCAATGGAGTGCCTGCAGTTTTACTTTTTGCTGAAACGTTTGTCTTTACTGTTGATGAATCATTTTAGTATCTGTGTTTTTCTTTAATTTGATAAAATGTGTATTTTTACTTCATAAACAATGGAGCAAGTACATCACAACATGACCGATTGAAGAAATACTTCTTTTTATTAGGAGATTTAGAAGAAAGGTGAAAGCTAGTGCTAATGTTGTTGTTTTTACCGCCACAAGAATGTCCGATTGTCGTACTAGATGAAGAAACAGTTTAATGATGATAATACTGATGATGTGGATATTTCTGAGGTATGTGGTACTCTTAGAATTAGAGTTGAAGGCGAAAATAATGATTTCTAGACTGTAAAATCGTCAAATGAAAAGTCAAACCTTAACTAAAAGGGAAAACCCGAGAAACACTAACTCTAGAAAAGTATTGAAAAAGAAAGTTTAACAATACCACATAAATCCACTGATAGTAGACGAAAAAGAAAGTCAGTAGAACTACCCCTCGGACTTGGAAAAAGTGTCCCTACCTGAGTATATGGTTTTCCAGCTAAAGGAGATGCGTTCTTTACAGTGTCTCAATAATTGTAAAAGTAAAGGTTTTCATTAGCAAATCACCACCGTTGAAATATTTTGAAATGAAAGCTTTACTAACAACAGACATTAATTGCAAGACATCGTTACTCAAACTAATGAAATACGCTTTAGAAATAAAAAAATAACCAGTTGTGGTTGCCTTTTCAGTATGATGAATTGAAGGTTGTTTTATTGGCATTCTTTCTGTTATCCGGGTACAATTGTTTACCTCAAGTATTTCACTTTATTGTGTCAGTACTGCAGAGGATTTAGGTGTCCCCATTGTGGCAAATGCAATGGTCAAAAAAATCGTTGTTTTTTTGGCTTATAAAAAATCTTATATTTCATTTTGCAGATTAATGCTATGCTCAAGTGATGAAAACAAAGTGTGATGTAGAGGTTTTAAAGTTGAGGGCCCCTCCTGGAAAAAAATACAAGCCAATTCATTTGCAAAGTTTTGGTGATTTTTGAAGATAAACTTGTGCTGTTGATGAGATGTATAATAAAGTATTTTGGGTTGAAATAATTTAAAGCAGTTCATCAGAGGAAAACCAGTACGCTTTGGATATAAGTTTTGGGCATTATGTGGTACAAGTGGTTATTGTTACAATTTTGATCTGTACTGTGGTAAAGATCAAGGATGTGAAGAAAATATTGGATTAGGCAGGAGAGTTGTTTCAATCTCTTTTGTTTGTTGTTGATGATCCTTTGAGCTACGAATTATATTTTGACAACTTCTTTACGAGTATAGAATTGCTTGAAGAACTCTTTGACTTAGGATTCAGGGCTAGTGGGACTATAAGAGAAAATCGAACACAAAAATGTCCCCTACCGGACAAAAAGGAAATGAATAAACTAGGTAGATGAGGCTATGATTACACTAGTGATCTGGATAGTGGAATTATGTTGACAAGGTGGAATGGACAATAATATAGTAACAGTTGCAACCAACTTCGACAGTGTTGAACCCCTGGCCAATGTTACTAGGTACAGTAAGGAAGAAAAGAAAAAAGTCCCTTTCCCAGTCCCCAAAAGTATTAAAAATGATAGTAGCTTTATGGGGGGAGTGAAATCTTCATGACTGGTTGGCATCTAAATATTGTATCAAAATAAAAGGGAAAAAGTGGTATTGGCCATTATTTACCAGAATTATTGACATGACATTAGTAAATGCCTGGATTATCCACAAGCTTACATCAGACAATCCTGTTCCTCTCTTAGACTTCAGGCGTCCTATAGCTATTCCTTATTTGAAGGCAAGTAATAAACGTCTGCCCATTGGAAGACCTTCAGTAATACCCCGTAGTCAACAAGCAGCGCCTTTTGATGACGCAAGATTTGACGGAAGAGATCATCTTTTACACGTTAGAGACAAGCAAAGAAGATGCCAAATGCGACTGTGTACTTCAAAGCCTCTTACGTTTTTGCAAAAAGTGCAATGTGACCCTTTGTAAGAAATGTTTTGGCCCCTTACCCACTCTAAGTGAGCGTATATAAGCTATAAGTTTTTAGATTTTAGGTCTTTTTTTATCTTTTTTACAATCATTTATGTAATTTTAAAGTAATATTATTTTCATATCTTAAGAGTTACTGACATAACATTATTATTTTGTTAAAAAATTTAGCTTGACGTAATGACACTTTAACAATACCACTGTCATAATTTTAGGGACACCAGGTTATTATACAAAGACACTATGGACTACCACTGTCATATTTATAGGACACCATTTTTTTGTGTTAAAAATTCATTTTTTTATTAAAAAAACGGTATAACTATAAATGAAATGTTATTTGGACCCAAAATCCTTAGTTTTATCGATTTTGTAAAAAAACTAAAAAGTTGGTAATTAATGGGTTAATATATGACAACTTCAAATCAAGAGGCAGATGAGAGAAAGATTATAGAAAACAGAACTTAAGACTTACCGGATCCGAGAGGAATCGTGGATAAATGTCACGTTGAAACTGAAGGTGAAATAATTAAGATAAGGTGATAGTTAGGTTAGAAAGACAAATCAATTTTATACCACTACCGTTAAATACGTTAGGCATTTTATATTTATCATTTAACGTTTTGTTTAGATTTTTGTAGGTCAACATTGTTCTTTAGACATAAATTAGTAAGAGATTCTTTCATTAATATTTCTAGTCGATTTATCTTATAATAAGGTAACCAAACAATGTTCTATATAAAATTATTATATATGTAAAATATTTACTTTCCTTAGTCAGCCTAATAAAAATGCACTTGTTTTAAAAAGGTTCATTATTTGACTGCAGTTGCCTTAGACTCGCTAAAACACAGTACCCAATGTATAGAAATTACCCTTAAAAATAAAAAGATGCACACTCTCATTTTTTTGCCACACTTATTAAACTAAATCGAAGCTCCACTGTCCAGAAAAATATACTTTATGATTTTGTCTATGGTAAGCAATTTACAATCACTCTATTATAATTTGTAATTCCGTATCGTTCACCAATGTTTTATTGTTTGATTTAAATTTTAAGCTGCATTGAATTTTTGGTTCTTAAAATAAATTGTAAAATAAAAACAATGACATAATTTATTGTAGGATAATCCTGTTAGTTTTGCAAGTGATGATAAGGAAAATAATTGCCTTATGACGTACAAATCGATGGTTTTAGAAAACTGATTTTTTTCTGTTTTGCACTTCGTACGTATAGAAGCACGCCATACTATTAATAGCTAATTGACGTAATATCACTAACGGTAAACACTTTGTACTAATCTACAATTCGAACTAAGATGTATGCTTTCTTTGAAAACCTGGAAAATCTATTGGTAATGTTAAAAACTGAACTAATAATCTCTCTCTCTCTCTCTCTCTCTCTCTCTCCTTCTCTCTCTCTCCTCCTCTCTCTCTCTCTCTCTCTCACTCTCTCTCTCTCTCTCTCTCTCTCTCTCTCTCTCCTCTCTCTCTCTCTCTCTCCTCTCTCTCTCTCTCTCTCTCTCTCTCTCTCTCTCTCTCTCTCTCTCTCTAACCAGTAAAAGTAGCAATAGAATAAAACTGTGTGAAGTTTAATTTGTTCATGTAATAGAATCTGTTAGCTCTATGCCTGTACTAGTCCACGCAAATTTTATCATTATTTTAGCTATTATTGTACCAAACGGTAACTTTATTTATTTTATGATATCTGAAAACAATAAACCGTATGTTAAATGAGTTTTTTTCTGGAAACATAAGAATAAATTATATAAGAATACAGTAATTAATATAGTACAAATAAGAATGTCTACTGTTTAAGATTGGTTGTATCCTTATAGTATTTTTTATAAAATTTGAAAACAATGATGTAGCAGGACAATCCATTACTTCGTCAAGAAATACATATTGACTTTCTGCAGCGTTGGCTGGACCTCGGCATCACGTCCGCACACTGCAGTTTCAGAGCACGTACAACTACACACTTGCACAACATTCTATCGCCGTCTTGTTCAGCCATAAACCGTCCTATACACATAAATCTTCCTCCAACCTACCTGACTCAGTGTACAACTTGTAATCACCCAAATTGATAATGTGCGTAAATTTAATGAAATAATGCAACAAAGTAAATGATTACTCTTACATATACGTATACTTTATTTAAATATGGAAGTAAAAATATAACAGCTTAGGTGATGCCAAAGGCTAGTATGTTATTTAGTATGACTTCGAGAACATTACTTTATCCAAAAACAATGTAATTATTACCAGTTTTATTACTCATGTATGACCCTTGCGTAAGAAAATTGAGTTTTAAAACTTATAACAGTAAACCAACATACAGGAATTTTTGAAAAAGAATATGCATATATAATTATAGTTTTACAACTATATTTAGCTTATTTTTAAGGGAATAATAAACATGTCATAAATTAATAAATTAAATACACATTAGAAGTAACAGCAGTAAACTTAAGTTAAATAATATTGTTACAAGGACCTATTTATAAATACACGTAAGAAAAGCATGTTTTATGAGGATTATTTCAAGCCTATTAAATTTTGGATGCTTTTTCCTTAAATCTATATAATTTACAAGTGTGTAATCTTGTAAGATGGTTAAGAGCATAGTTTTTGAGTTTACTCATTTTGGTAACAATAAGTTTTAATACAATTTTGAAATGTTATAAAAATTTTCTGGTACCATGACGTGAAACATTTTGAAATTATTTTTAATCATTTATTAATATAAAAATATTTGCGTGGTGCTATGGGCGTTGTTAGATAAATTTTCAAAAAATTACTTATAGGCCAAAAAAATTTATAAATAATCCTAATGTTTAAGGAATCTTTTTTTGACTTTACTGCATTAATAAAATAAAATAACTATTTCTAGTTACTTTTACACCTGAAATAGCGTAACCTATATGATCAACTAAAAATTAAAATATGGTAATTATCCTATATTTTATATTTAGTTTTAATAATGAATCTTAACGTCGAGAGGTTTACTATCCAATCATGTCCGATATTATGTATATGTATATAACACTCAACCCGCTAATTGAAATTAATTTTTATTATCAGCTTCCTAACACGCTTTTGCATTATGATTTAATATTAAAACATAATGCAATACAGGAATGAACATATAGTGCTATTTTATATTATATATATATATATATATATATATATATATATATATATATATATATATATATATATATATATATATTATATATCTTCTCTATTTTTTATTTTACAATTATTGATCATAATATGTTTTGCAATCACCTTTTCCTTTAACATACATAGGAAAGTAACAATTTCAGACGATTTTCTAAAACACGTTCTACTAATGTATTATGTTATAATGGTTTATCAGATTTTTAACATTATAAAAACATTCTCCACATTTTATATCCTACACAGCCACTGATTTATCTCTCTTTCTACATAACGTACCCAAATACGTTATACCTATTTAATCGTTGCGCTTAAATTGTTATCCTTCCTCATAATAACATATACAACTACGTTTAACTTTTAACCAAACTAGTGATCACATAATTCCGTCGTAAAATCCTCTCTTCACACACTTCAGCTCTCACATTTTCTTTCCGCACAATAACAGTTACAAATCATTTAATATTTATATTATTATTTTAAGTATATGCTGCTTCCTATACTCTTTTAAGTATCTCCCAAATCCTTAAAAACCACATTCAATAACTCTCAGGTCCCTGTCTCCTCTTCTTTCCGATGATATCATCAACTTACCGTTAATCCTATATTATATACAGCCGCATGTGAAACCACTCACTCACATCACTCACTGATGGATGTATACAAATTCTAACATAGTTCTAGAAGTGCTGGAAACTTGAAATTTGGCATGCAGGTACCTTTTGCAATATGACCCGGAGGAAAAGTCTGAAAACCGGACTTTTTTACTTTTAAACCCCTCAAAAAAATTCCCAAAAAATCGCGCATTCTTCACCCCTGCAGGCATTTTTTTGTAAGCCCGATAGCGGGCGAACCGTTCGAGCTAGCTCGGATCTGACGGAAAATTCATGGTCAGGAATGAAGTGAACTACAAAAAAGGTCCAGTGACTTTTTGCTGTATCTTCCATGGTTAAGCGACAAAACGCTCGAACATTTTGAAATTCCAGAGATTTTTTCGATAAAAATAATGTTTCGAGCCCGATAGCGGCCGAACCGTTGGTCGTAGCTCAAATCTGATTGACCCATCAAATTAGCAAATTGCGCGATCTACAGAAAAGGTCCAGTGACCTTTTGCCCTATCTCCATTGGTTTGGCCGAAAAAACGTGATTATGTGCAATTTTTTTGTAATATTTACGTGAAAAGTTTGTTTTTGAGGTCGATAGCGGCGAAACCATTGATCGGAAGTCAAAATAAAACAAAGGTTCGATTTAGGAAATAATTATGATCTACAAAAAAGGTTAAGTAACTTTTTACTTATATCTCCATTAGTTTGACCGCAAAACGCGATTAAGTGACAATATTTTGAAATTTTCGCCTACAAATTTACATTCCGGGCTTGATAGCGGCTAAACGGTTGGTCGTACCTCAAAAACAATTTTCACTACTATTTTAGGAAATCACGTGACCTACAAAAAAAGTTCAGTAACACTTTGCCCTATCCTCAACGGTTTGGCCGCATAACGCGTTTTAAAGTTTAGATTTTTTGAGTTTTACGTGAGATTTTGCATTCTGGGCTCTATTTCAGACAAAATCTTAGTTCTAGCCAAGATTAAACATTTGATTTTAATACAAAATAATGCGATCTACACAAATGGTCCAGTGATCTTTTACTCTATCTTCCATGATTTAGCCGTAAAACGTGATTATATTGAAAATTTCAATTAAAAACTTACTTTTCGTGCTCGATAGTGGCCGAACCGTTAGCCCTAGCTTAAATGTAAAACTTTTTGTAAGTAGCTATTGATAGGATCTACAAAAAAGGCCTAGCAGCTTTCTATCGTTTATCTATCCGTAAGCCTGATAAATGCTCTAAATGGCTAATTCTTTGTCGTCACTTTTAGGTGTTTTAAATTTTGCAACTATAATTAGTGCGATTCATGCTGGTTCCATATTGACCTTGTATTACTACGTTAACGAGTGACTAAAACCCCCCTCCACATCGGAAGTTGGCTGAGCGTTAGTGAAGCTTCAATAGTAGATACGGACAGAGTGTTTTTTTTATTTTTTATTTTATGAAATATTAGTTCATTGTCAAAACTCTGGCGTGGAATGATAATTTCCGAAGTAATTTAAACCCCCCTGATCAACGTTTTATTTTGATTAAAAATTACTGTACACATGTTTCTCGTACCACAGGGCGCACATTTCCCAGAAAAGTACCACGCGTTCTTATTATAACCCCCGATAACATTAACCCCCCCTCCCGGGAATTCCCTGGTAGACGAGCACTCTTGATTAAATTACATCGACTGATCTACTTAATAATCTGCTAAACGTAGTTTTTCTTTCTATACACTAAATCTGTTTACACCATAGCTGACCAGTGCAGGACTTTTATGCCAAGCGTTGTACCGACTAAACCATAGGTCGTAGATCAAATCTGACGACGGATTCGAAAGACAAAATTAAATTTCCGACAAGAAAGGTCCAGTCACATTTTTCTCGTATCTCTAACGGTTAAGCCTCAAAGTGGCCTTAAAGTCAAAACTTTGATTAAAACTGGAAAATTCAATAAAATAAGTCTAATACTAATTCCGAATTCCGCTTATCTCCGAATTTTGCCAACACTCCAAAAGAGGGCCTGGGGTGTGTCATTAACCCCCGGTAACATTACCCCCTCCCGGGATTTCTTGGTATGACCGGATAACCTCCTGAGTACATTAAACCCCCTGAATTATTAACCCCCCCCGGTAACATTAAACCTCCCCAGGGAATTTCCTGTCATGACCTTATATCCGAATTTTACCAATCACTAAATCCCTCTATCCCCGAATTTGCAAGCGTACATAATGGGGGCCTGGGGGCGTAGCCCCCAGCGAGCCGAAGGCGAGTCCTATATTATATACAGTCCGCATGTGTAACTCACTCACTCACTCACTGACATATAATCATACTAATTCTAACATAGTTCCAGAAGTGCTGGAAAACGTGAAATTTTGCACGCACGTCGCTCGTATCTTCAAACCTCCGGGAAAAGTCTGAAAACCGGATTTTTTTTTTACTTTTGAACCCCTCAAAAAAAATTCCCGAACGGACCCCTGTTTTGGCCTTGCAGGTTTCCTTTGAAGCCCGATAGCGGGGCGAACCCTTGGAGCTAGCTTCGATCTGACGAAAAATTCATGGTCAGGAATGAAGTGAACTACAAAAAAGGTCCAGTGATCTTTTGCTCTATCTCATAGGTTTGGCCTGCAAAACGCGATTACATTAAAATATTTTGAAATTTTCGCTTAAAAATTTTACCTTTCGGGCTCGATAGCGGCTAAACGGTTGGTCGTAGCTCAAAACAAATTTTCAATGGGATTTAGTAAATGGCGTGATCTACAAAAAATGTCGTGTAACTTTTTGCCCTACCCTCAATGGTTTTGGCCGCATAACGCGTTTTAAAGTATTGATTTTCTAAGTTTTACGTGAGATTTTGTTTTCTGGGTTTTATTCCGGCCAAACTACTTATTGTATCACAGAATAAAAATTTGATTTTATTACTAATTAATGCGATCTACAAAAAAAGGTCCAGTGACATTTTGCTCTATCTCCATTGGTTCGGCTAATAAATGTAAATATTTCGTAATTTTCTTTTTAATCATAACTTTGTTTCTAGAGTCGATAGCGGCCAAACGGTTAGTTCTACCTTAAATCTAAAAACTTTTATGGCTATAAATTGATGGGATCTACAAAAAAGGTAATGTAACTATTTGTTGTATGTCCCTTTAATAAGCCAGAAAAAACGCTATAAATAGCTAAATTATTTGTCGTAGATTGGCAATTTTTGGAGTTTTTAAATTATTATGTGACTAATATTTGTTTGCACTTGCTTTGCTACGTTTAACGAGTGAATACAACTCCACATTAGAAACTGGCTGAGCGTTAGTTAAGCGTCAATAGTAGATAGGGACAGAGAAAGATTTTATTATGTTCACAGACACAACACCCTCTAAAATAGGCCCAAGTGTGTCATTAACCCCCGGTAATATTAACCCCCCCCCGGGGATTTCCTGGTATGACCTGATAACCTCCTGAGTACATTCAACCCCCTGATGTGTTAACCCCCCTGGTAACATTAAACCCCCCCAGGGAATTTCCTGGCATGACCTCATGTCCGAATTTGACCAGTCACCAAATCTCTTAACCCCCCCCCTGGGAAGTTCCTGGTATGACCAGATAACCCCCCGGAGTCTTATCCCCCGGTAACGTTAACCCCCCCTGGGAATTTGTTTCATATGACCAGGACAATATCCTGACGAATTTAAACCCCCTGATGTCTAACCCCCTTAACATTAATCACCCCCCCGGGAATTTCTCGCCTTGACTAGATAGTCTCCTGGTGACATTAAACCCCCTGTTCCACTTAAAATACTTCCTTAAGGTCGGTTTTTATTATGTTTATACTAAACCAATTCAAGATAGCTGACCCGTGCAGACTTTTCTCCCGAGCTCTTTCCTGGCTAAACCATAGGTCGTAGATCAGATCTGAGGGCACAATCGAAAGACAAAATTAAATTTCCGACGAGAAAGGTCCAGTCACTTTTTCTCGTATCTCTAACGGTTAAGCAGTAAAAATGTCATTAAAGTCAAAAATTGGATTAATAAATAAAATTTCAATAAATTAGGCCTAATTTAAACACCCAGACCCTAGTATAATTCTCAGATATTACCCGTCACTGAATTCCGCTTATCCCCGAAAATTGGCCAACACCCAAATGGGGGCCTGGGGGCGTAGCCCCCAGCGAGCCGAAGGCGAGTCTAATATATATACAACCGCATGTGTAACTGACTGACTGACTGACTCACTCACTCACTCACGTATACTAATTCTAACCTACTTCCAGATGAGTTAGAGACTTGAAATTTGGTACACAGATAGCTTTCCACGTGTAACCACCAGGAAAATCCCGAAAAGTGAGAATTTTTCATTTTCAACCCCTCAAAAAAATTCCCAAAAAATCGCGCATTCTTCACCCCTGCAGGCATTTTTTGTAAGCCCGATAGCGGGCGAACCGTTGGAGCTAGCTCGGATCTGACGGAAAATTCATGGTCAAGAATGAAGTGAACTACAAAAAAGGTCTAAATGACTTTTTGCTCTATCTTCCATGGTTAAGCGACAAAACGCTCGAACATTTGAAATTCCAGAGATTTTTTTCGATAAAAATAATGTTTCAAGCCCGATAGCGGCCGAAACCGTTGGTCGTAGCTCAAATCTGATTGACGCATCAAATTAGAAACTTGCGCGATCTACAGAAAAGGTCCAGTAATCTTTTGCCCTATCTCGATTGGTTTGGCCGAAAAAACGTGATTATGTACAATTTTGTTGTAACTTTTACGCGAAACTTTTGTTTTTTGGGGTCGATAGCGGCGAAACCATTGGTCGGAGGTCAAAATAAGACTATCGTTTTTATTTAGGAAATAAGATGACCTACAAAAAAGGTCCAGTGACTTTTTACTATATTTCCCTTAGTTTGACCGCAAAACGCGATTAAGTGAAAATATTGGACATTTTCGCCTAAAAATTTACATTCCGGGCTTGATAGCGGCCTAAACGGTTGGTCGTAACTCAAAACAAATTTTAAACGGGATTTTAGGAAATCACGTGATCTACAGAAAAGGTTCAGTGACTTCGGGAGTTGGCTGAGCGTTTAGCTAAGCGTCAATAGTAGATAGGGACAGAGGAATATTTATTATGTTCACAGACACAATACCCTCTAAAAAAGGCCCAAGTGTGTCATTAACCCCCGGTAATATTAACCCCCCCCCCCCGGGGATTTCCTGGTATGACCTGATAACCTCCTGTACATTCAACCCCCTGATGTGTTAACCCCCCTGGTAACATTAAACCCCCCCAGGGAATTTTCTGCTATGACCTCATGTCCGAAATTTTACCAGTCACCAAATCTCTTAACCCCCCCCCCCCCCCTGGGAAGATCCTGGTATGACCAGATAACCCCCTGGAGACTTATCCCCCGGTAACGTTAACCCCCCCTGGGAATTTGTTCATATGACCAGACAATATCCTGACGAAATTAAACCCCCTCTTGTCTTAACCTCCTTAACATTAATCACCCACCCAGGGAATTTCTCGCCTTGACTAGATAGTCTCCTGGTGATATTAAACCCCCTGTTCGACTTAAAATACTGCCTTGAGGTCGGTTTTTATTATGTTTTATACTAAACAATTCAAGATAGCTGACCCGTGCAGACTTTTCTCCCGAGCTCATTTCTGGCTAAACCATAGGTCGTAGATCAGATCTGAGGGCACAATCGAAAGACAAAATTAAATTTCCAACAAGAAAGGTCTAGTCACTTTTTGTCGTATCTCTAACGGTTTAACCGCAAAATGCCCTCAAAGTCAAAAGTTTTTACGAATCCGGAAAAAAATCTATGAAAAAGGTCAATTTTTAAATCCCTTGTCATTTACTTAATGTCCGGACTTAACCAGTCACCAAATTCCGCTTATCCCCGAATTTGCAAGCGTTTACTTTGGGGGCCTGGGGGCGTAGCCCCCAGCGAGCCGAAGGCGAGTCTCTCTTTCTACACAACGTACCCAAATACGTTATACCTATTTAATCGTTGCGCTTAAATTGTTATCCTTCCTCATAATACATATACAACTACGTTTAACTTTTAACCAAACTAGTGATCACATAATTCCGTCGTAAAATCCTCTCTTCACACACTTCAGCTCTCACATTTTCTTTCCGCACAATAACAGTTACAAATCATTTAATATTTATATTATTTTAAGTATATGCTGCTTCCTATACTCTTTAAGTATCTCCCAAATCCTTAAAAACCACATTCAATAACTCTCAGGTCCCTGTCTCCTCTTCTTTCCGATGATATCATCAACTTACCGTTAAGATCTCTTCAAATACCTATTATCCTATATGTTATGTTTTCTTTCCATTTTTCAGTATAATCTTAAAACATTTTCTAATATTTTTCTTATCCTTATTTTTCTTTTGTTACACATGCACAAAATATATTGTATGTTTAGCACTGTGTATACTAAAATTAGATAAGAGAGCAATTCAGATTTTACCAATCCCGTATCAGAACATAATAATGCAATAATGTCATAAGTTAAAAATAATGTAATTTATAAATATAATGGATTCAAACGTAATACGTTTGATTTAACAGTGTATAGTTAATTGAAAGTAAACACTTTACAAGTAGTTATAAATTAAATACTCAGGAAAAACTGTTTTGTTGTGTGGTTTACAGCATTAGGAGAGTCCATCATCTGGCAACTGACACGTTTATAGCCTCAGATAACAGCTGTTTACTTACCATTGCGGTTGTTAACTGGATATATCGTGCTTTCACTTTAGCTTTATATCTCACACAAATAGAACATAATTTTACATAGGTACATTTTCTCTTTGAAATATGAAATTTAACTGGCTTTTCCAACTGAAGACCTATTCAATATCATATAGAAAGGTAATACGTAAAATGGCAGATGATTTACTTTAGTAACGTTTACAGTAGTTTGGTTTAGTACCATACGATAACGAAATGGTTTATATCAAACTAAATAGAGTCACTTTTTGTCGTACGGAATTACATTGTATTAATAAAACTTAATCAATACTTACATATCTTATAATCCACCTTTCCAATACCATAATTTTATATGCTGTATGTTTAAACATTAACATTAAATTAACAATCCTCTTTTAAACTGATAAAGCAAACCATGAAATGAAAACCTCTTATCATAATAAGAGTGATTACAACTGTCCCTGCGGGCTTATAAATTACATTGACATATCTTTCAGAACAGTTGGTTTTTTGTATCAACTCTACTACTTGTGCTGTGTAACATTTAACTATTATAAAAAATTATACGGGAAGTACGAGTAAATCCATATCTATTGTCACCTATACCTATATGACATGTATCAAGAATAGTAGGTAAACCATGAAGAAATCGAATTGACAATATTTAAAATGCAACTAAAAAATTACGTTTACTATTCAGGCCATCAAACTTAAATAGCAGTTGACCTTCTATTTGGACAAACACAAATAGCTAACACGAAACTATAAAGTGATACAAAACATGCAATATATCAAATGAATTTTATGAAACGCTTTAACAGTACAGTCTCTCAGGTAAGGACGTTAAAATATTAGTTTGATTTTATACAAATGATCATATTGGGTTATACATATTTAGGGTTTAACTACTTAATAATTATTTCGTATTTTATGTTTTAAATTACTGGAATGAAATAGTAAAAACAATACTTTTCACTAGGCGTTAATGTTTGTAGAAGTAAATATTAAAACAATGAATTAAAATGTTGCAAAAATATTAAAGTAAAAAAGTATCGGACCTTTCATATTTTTACAATAAAATAGTGTTTAAAAAACATTTTCAATTTTTATAATATTTACCACTACAATATGAAGTTCAAGCAATAAAAATATATCACATAAGATTGATAGTACACATTAATTTCTACATCTGTTTTTATATTTTTATGTTTTAGTCATACAGGGGATTGGAACCAGTAGAATATGATTCTAGAATATTCTTACTGCCGTACATTTATGTAAGGAGATGAAAATCACAGAAGTACACATTCTGTTCCTTGTCGGCTTAACGTAAGCTGTAGATATGAGATGAGCAAATTGGCAACTCTGTAATATTCAGTAAATTTGAGTCTGTCACCTGTTTATTAGTTCTAGGTATAAACTCTCTATTTTCTAGAAACACCAGAGCATAATAATATTTTAATTAAAATTTGCACAGAATTATTATGAACTTGAAACTTTAGATAATTACCAATTCGTATAATACGAAAAATAATTTCTGTTTACAAATACTACTAGATACGATAAAATCCATTTTAAATAGAAGAAACTGGAATATTTAGACTAACCTTATTCAATCATGTATAAGGGAAGGGGGTTAAGGTAATGGTTTTTGTTTTTTTTTTGTGTTGTTTCTTTTATAATAAAAAGAACTAATTAGGTGTTTTATACTTAACTATAAGAAGCTTGCTTGGCCCATGATTATATTGGAGTGGATGTGTTTAAGGGCTATTGGGCCCTTGTCTTGGTCCATCTTTGGACTGCTCTTGGAGCCTTGTGGATTTATTGCCGAGCCACCAGTAGTAGTGATGGGATAACCGAATGGATTTTATAACCGACTAACCAGTCAGTTATGTTTCTCGTTAATCGGTTATTTTTAGTCGAATGAATAACCGATTACCTTTTAAATTCAATCCACATTTTAGTACACAATTTCAGAGTTTATTTACAGATAACAATTACACCTAAACAATTAGCCTAATGCTCTGCTTAACTTACTCTCAATATAACGCATTTCATTTTTGTATTTAAACAAAACACTATTATTCACGAAACACCTTAACCATAATACCTACACAATTATTTTATTTACGTCTTATAAAAAATCAAACATCAAAGTTTGATAAAAGAAGATCTTCTATTGGAGATAAGTAGGTGCGAACTGAACTGATTATTTATATTCTTTGATAGGTATGGAGAGTCAAAGGGATGGGGTAGTGGGGGAATGAACCATTCCTGTTGAGACAGGTACGCGGCGCGGCGCGGCCAATTTACTCACGGCCGTACTTAGCTTTGGCGAGCCCTGGTAAAGATATTCGGTCGGGCCCCGTCGTGTCCCCCCACCAGACACAGTCCCTTCATATAGACGTGTGACTGGCTCCGGAAGAAATTGTACGAAAACCCGGTCTGAGTTCGGACCTGAATATACAATCAAAAAATTCCAAGCAAACCCGCACTGGCAGAACCGTAATTGAAAACGAAATTCTGTAATTGTATTATTACTTTTTTCTGTGCATACGTTATAGTCATAACATTTTAAAATGTTATATTATCATATATCATCTATAACACTACAAGATAATTACCGTTCAAATTGCAAAATTATAATTTATTTTAATTACGAATCACCAAAGTTAACCGAAAGTTAATCGCTAAAGAACGATATTTCAGTAATAAAAATAACTTATTACAATAAACGAGCAATTCAAGTATAGACTGTCTGCACAACCAGTTAACTTACAGAAAATTATTCGGTAGAAAAACTAATCTAAAGACTAATTTAAAATAACCGATCAGAATCAACTATTAATTCAAATATAGACTAAGTCTTCACAACCAGTTAACTTATAGAAAAATTAGTCGGTAGAAAAATTAATCTAAAGACTAATTTAAAATAACCGATCAGAATCAAAAGACTAATTCAAGTACAGACTAAGTCTGCACAATCAGTTAACTTATAGAAAAATTAGTCGGTAGAAAAACTAATCTAAAGACTAATTTAAAATAACCGATCAGAATCAACGATTAATTCAAATATAGACTAAGTCTTCACAACCAGTTAACTTATAGAAAAATTTGTCGGTAGAAAAACTTATCTAAAAGACTAATTTAAAATAACCGATCAGAATCACCGACTAATTCAAGTACAGACTAAGTCTGCACAATCAGTTAACTTATAGAAAAATTAGTCGGTAGAAAAATTAAGAGTCGGTAGAAAAATTAGTCTATAGACTAATTTAACTGGATGCAGCAAAAATAACCGACTAATCGGTTAAAATAAAATAACCGAACTAACCAGTTATTTTCATTCAGTTATTCCCACCACTACCAGTAGGTACTCTGGGCTACACTGAACCGCTTCAGTGACTCTCTCCTAGCCGTACTGCTACAACTCCGCGGATACGCTCGCGTCGCACCGAGACGCACTACGACCTCCTCCGTCGCGGTCTGGACCAATCGTATGCATGATTGTCTTGTGACTCCTTGTTATATTTCACCATATTATCTTACGGATTTGTATTTACTTGGATACGCGAAACTGACATCTAATGAGGCCTAGCAGGTTGTATACGACGGAAGGAGCCCTTACAACTTTATTGCACACTGCGCTTCAGAATTTAACTGTACCTATATGGGCGTTAGTTTGTAACTTTTGTATTTGTGTGCATTTACATTTGAAATAGTTTTGCACACCTAGAACATTTATTGTATATTTCATTTCGTGATAAACAAGTAACGCAATCCATACAAAAACATTAATTTCATTAACGAATATTTATTACATTTTCTGTAATAATTCATAACACTTTATATGTGTCATAACATGTAAATAATCTTTATGTCTAAGAATAGAAAGCTCACTGTAACAACCAGAGATTTATATCCCGTCAAGCTTTGTAATTGAGGTATAATGAAAACTTAGATGGGTTATACTTATCACAACTGTAGGTTGGAAAAAAACGGCAGTACCTGAAGATCTATATCATTTTCAATCAAAACTGAACTGAAGTACGTCCAAAGCGATCGGTAATCCCAAACCATTCTAACGTAACGTTTTTATTGGTAAACGGGAAATAGGAAATGATTCTGGAAGCCCTACTAGAATTTAAAAGGAAGGCTTTCTTGAAGGTTCACTGTCTTATAAATATACAGAGGAAATATCTTTACGTCTTATAAGTCAGTTTTAATTCCATCTATTGGTAACGATTTTTCAGAACAAAACACCTATTTGGAGTTTAACCACTATTTTCAGTAAATGTAATAGATAATGTATTATCCGACCATCTTCTATTCCCCAAGTAAAGAGGATATTATTACACATGTTTGGTTGTAAACATTACACAGCGTAGGTTTCTGCAAACGTAATCTGTTTCAACTGCCAGTACTTTAAATGAAGACCTTATTTCAATTACCTAAAATTAAATTGTGAGTGTTATCTTTGTATTGGAAAAGAAAATAATTAACCTTTCGGTTTTGCAAAACAATATATTCTTTTTTACCAGTTTATGCTATAGATTCTTGGATAATATTGTAAATAGGCATACATAAGATGGTACAAAGTAAGTATATGCAACGATAATGATAATGTGCATTTTTGTGTTTTAATAAATTGTTTACATGGACTAATTACTCTGACAGCTTTTATCACTATGTAATATTCCCAGATGACTAATAACATTATGTAATCTACTAAGTCATATACTAAAATACTGTCGGGAAACGACATTATAATATTTAACAAATTTTTTACATTATAAATAAGTTAATTTGGTTTACTCAATATTCAATTATACTCACCTAACTGAATTTTATACAACAGAAATTGCCTAAAAATGCCATGATTTATCAATACAAATACATAATCTTCAAAATTTCTAATAAAACAATTATATAAAAGTATCTCTGAGGAAAGGTTTTCGTAGATGTTAGAAAAACTGACAAAATTTAATCTTACGTAACATATTTTGAGAGTACTTCAATACGGCTTTCTGTCACACTGGTTCCTGATTAATTTTTTTCTACAGTGATTAGAAACCGTTTGGTCCTTTATCGATCTTAAAATCGAAGAAGTAAGACTCAGACACAAGATTTGCCCTAAGCAACTTGTTTGTCACATTCAATTATGTACAATTTTGTAACTCACTGGGCCATAATAATGCTTGCTATAGTAAATTAAAACCATTTGGTCCTCATCATCTAACAATAAAAGGGGTCAATACAGACACAACTTTGCTCTAGGCAAAAAGTAATGAGAAACCGTTGTTCATTATAATCTTAGTCCAAGGAGTGATCACAGACACAATATTTACTATACGCGATATATTTTTGACACCATTCAGCACGATTCGTCACATTTATGGAGTAAACAGTTTGGTTCTTTATCATCTTACCACCAAAAGAGTAAACAGCGAAAGCAAACGTTACTCTAGGGCATTATATTTGCCAACAACTTCTGCCCTAGGCATAATACTTCTACACAATTTTCCAGCTTAGTGGGCCATGTTAAAGTGTGTTGCAGTGATGAGAAACTGTTTGGTCCTTTATCGTCTTACAATCCAATAACTGAACACAGACACAAACGTTTCTCTCCTTTGAAATGATATTTTAAGGAACAAAGAATTACATATAACTGGATGTTTTAGAATATGATATTAAAAAGTTGTACATACAGTGTTGTACATAAAGTATTACGAATACGTACAGGCCCTCTCTATATATGGAAACTTACGCAGTAAATTATAATCAGCTCACGTTTTTTATACATGACTAGAGCATGGGTAGTTCTTTTTATACTTCTATTTTATAGAAACGTAAGTGAATAAGTTAGAGATTATTAAAAAATCAAAACAAAACAAATCATGATTCTGATGACTATGTTATTGCAAGTTATTAAAATTCAAAGCATACCAATTCCGCTTAGTTACCAATGGAATGTTTAACAATATTCCCAAGTTAACAATAAAATAATTTACAGAGCAAAAATGCAATATATAGAAAGATGGAGTGTTTGTAGGAATGATTCTACCTTACCAAGGTTTATCTTGCTTCATACCTAACCCACGGAGTAGAATTTATAGGTCGGTCAAGACTTATAGAGGGTCAACCCTATATCCATGGGTAGTAAGTCGTTAGAGAGTCATGTATCAATAAATATTAACTGGCATCGGGGTGGGATCTATGTTTCAAAGGGATTTCATCTGCCTATCACAACACTAATGGCTTACAACCTCGGTGACCTCCAAAATTACTCCGCCACACTACCAACGGGGTTTAAAAACGAGGAAAGAGACAAGCGTGAGAACATTTAAATAAATCTTCACTAAGTGCTTTTTAGGTATATTTTTACTGTATAGAGGGGGATCTTCTTAGAGGGGGAAGCTGTGGTAAAAGATGATTAAAACAATTTATTTTTTATACGAAAAGCCAGCTCTGATTAAAGTACAATTAACAAATGTTTAAACATAAAAAAGGCACAATTTCAAAGGTATACAGTAGTTTACTTCAATCAAAACTAACTTAAACAAATATTATGAAGATAATCTCAGGTTTTAAGATTTGAGGTCATACAAAATTTAAAATTGGTATTAATAAGTCTAATAAAGGTTTATCGTAATGCCATATCTTGCATGATTGCTCTAATCTAGTTGTTTCGTAACGGAAGTACTACTGATTATGATGAGTCTATTGTTTCATGAAATAGGTGATTTCATTAGCCAATTGCTATCCTAAATCATTTGCCATAAAACGTTTTTGGGTACATAACTTATTATATTGAAGAACTGTCATTTATTCATTTTTATTTGTTTATATACTGTAACAAAATACTACTTTTGTAACAAATAGTTAGTTTATAACAAATATCTTATTGTTTATATAATATCCTACGAGTCAATATAAATAAAAGAGGAACTTTAGATCTGACATGTTGAACTCAACGAAATCTTTAATTAATACAAGTTATTAAATCGGAGTAATAAACTTCATTGTATAACAAAGGAGGGTGTTGTAAAATTGAACGTTTTTTTTTTAAGTATTTCCACCGATATTTCTGAAATTACTAAAACGATCCGGATGAAACCTTTTTAAACGATAAAGTAGATCTATTTAAACTAAATAAATATGCCACAACATAGCTAACTTAAACTCATTAAGGAAGTAGTTTTTTTCTAACCATCCTAAACAGATAATTGAGTTCTTAGTAGCAATTTTGATGATTGGTTAAGAAAACATTATTTGAAAAGTCTTTGTTGTACGAAATGTAACAATGTAGCCTTGGTTTGAAACTTGTATGTGGCAGTTTCTCTAATTTTATTTTCCTGTCATTAATCATAATGAGATACTCCTCTAGCTACCTTTCCTGTATTTCTTGATAATGATGATGTTCCACTTGTTTACATTCCACTACTCCTAACTTAGACATCGTTGTGTCATAATAAAGTCATATAAATATGACTTGCAGTTTTTCTTTTTATAAAGCCGCATCATAATAAGGATTTCGAATTTTTACTTAATGTCAGTGATTTATATATATGGCACAACGGTTCTTTAATTGAAACGTGTTTGCTATGTCTGGGACTGTAACTAATTAATAAAAAAAAAAAAAAACTATTGTATTTATTATATATCACAAATTATTCTAAGGAAATTGCTAAATAATATGTGAGGCCAAAGTCTAAACCAACATTAAGATTCAAAATAAGTACACATAGTCAGAAATAAACGTATATTGAGTGTCTAGTGAGTAAAAATTTAATTAACCACATCTTTTTCAGGTACATTAATATTATAAGTAAACGAAAAAGTAAGTAACAGTAACAAGTAAGTAAACAGTAAGTACAGGTAGTGTATACATATAATTATATTTCAAGTTTTGTTACCTGCGAAAAATAGTAAAACCCAAGCTTCTATTATTCTAAAACTACAAGACCAATAAATAGAGTTTTTTTGAAAACAAGTAATTAAATGAAGTGAATTAATCATGATTAAAACTGTTGAAACCTAATTCATCAATGGCTGTTTTCTAAATTCTTTTAAACTGGCCTAAAAGTGTGGTTGATTTCATTCGAACAAAAATTTTCCGTTGGGCTAAGTAAATAATAGGACATGTTTTTAAAATTAAAGAGACTTACTGATTTTTGTGTGTTTTCTAAATTTCATCATAGGAATATACAAAAGAATTAAAGAACTTAAAAATATATTTATCTAAGAAGTAAGACCCTATGACTTCACCCATGACTATATTAACCCCAACCTAACTTTGGACAACAAGAAAGCAAACAACCTTTCAAAACTTTTTAAAGGCATTTTGAGTTTTTGCTGGAATTTTAAATATTAAAGGGTGAGCTTAAGATATGATACTTTACCTCGATAAAAACGATAACAAATACTCTTACAGAGAGATATATTTTATATAGAAAAGCTTTTTTATTAATTAATTGGTGTAATTTCAATAATGTTTTTATGACTTTCATGATGGTAGACAATTTTAAATGTATATAAAATTCATATTAAACCTATGTTTTTGTTGGTTGAATGCTTAAAACTATTATTGTTCTCTCAACGAGTTTATATCAGAAAAAAGTTGTTCCACAAAACAAATAATTAACAGCTGTAGAATTTGCTACCCCATAAATGTAAACCAACAGTACCATGAAGGTTATAACCACTAGTATATTACGTTTTTTGCAAACAAAACCATTATTTACTTACTTATCTCTATCAAATAATGATATGTAATATTCTTGTTTTGAATGTTTATATTACTATTTATACAATAGGACAGCCTGTTTTTAATCAAAATTTTTATTATAATATTAATATAAGCCGGTGGTATACGTTTTAAAACACATAAAATATGCAGTTACATTTACTTCAAAATGTCTACAACTCCCTCGCAAAGGTGACTTTCAAATCCAATACAATGGTTACTATATGAGAACAGAGAATCATGTATTTATTTCTTTCTATTTCGTTACATCGCAATATTAGTTTTCCCAAAATGAGATGTCTCCTTCAATAAACAGTTATAGACTGACCATACATTTCCACATTTGAAGATAATGCATAAAGAGAGGTAAGGATTATTTCTTTAAGAAATATATTAATGTATTTGCCTAAAACATTAGTAGATATGCATAGTGTGAACTATTGCAAAAAATACAAATTTCCCTTAAATATTCTCAGGACTCAGTCCTTGGTCAGAAAGTGTTGTTTAATATAGTATAGTATTTAAATAGAGATATATTTATATAAGTTTAATTTACCATATATAGTATATCTTAATCGTATCACTTAGTTATTCCTTGGAGTTATGTAAAAAACATATCCTGAGTTTCTTCGTTAACAATTTCCACAACTTCACCAAGGACTTGTTCAAAAATTTCATGTATGATGTGTAGTATTGAATATTAAATC
>NW_025781267.1:0-42842 GCF_021130785.1 Homalodisca vitripennis | reverse complement strand
AAAATTACCCTAAAAATTTTGTTTAAAGGGTTTTAAAAATTGAAATTTTGGGGATTTCGAACCCCTTGGACCCACAGCAAAAGGTTCTATGGCAAGTATTTTCAAATGGTAAAAACATTCGTTTCTCGTCGTGTCAAATAAAAGGGACACAAAGTACCGTACTTGGTTGGACGCGACACCCAACCTGGTACGGTGTAGAACCTGATTGTTTTAGGATCGTGTAGGTCTAACCTGTGCTTCATGTTGCCATCTCGGTCGTAAAACTCGCCCCAATCGAAGCTCAAACTCCTCCGCACAACGTCATCGTAGTAAAGTACGATCTATGACACTTCTTCCAGTTGCTAATAAACACATGTGTCTTAACCAAAACAGTTTTCCATAGCAATGCATGATTATTGTATCAACAGTGCTATAACCCATCATAGAATTTATGTTCATCCTTATTCATATTGAATAAATGATTACATGTAAAATCATATGGACGATTTTTTGTATAAACAAATAATATGAGAATTCATATTATATTATCATATTATTATATTCCATATTTCATATTATGCTGAATAGCTTTTTAACGCAATATAGTTTTCTTTTTTTTTTGGGAACACGTCAGTTTAATTTAGTGACAGTAATATGGAAGCGGCTATCTGTTCCTCAGAATACCATTTAATAATACAATATCTTTATCTATATCTATGTGTTACAGTTAAAATCTCTATAAAACCCAAAAGGCTACTACTAACGCTATATTAAACCAATAAACGCGTGTTGTTGGAAACAACAGTACCAGGTGATATATGAGGGTTATCCAGAAAGTAACAGACGATTTGAAATAAAAAAGTTAACCAACTGCAATAGGAAAATTTTATTATGTACATTTAAAAAGCTACTATTCAACGAAAACTCCGTTCAAATTGAAACATCTATCATAACGTGACACAAGTGTTTTCGATTCGTACATTACATGGTTACTAGATAGCTCTGTATTGCAAACATTTTCAGAGACTGAATATCATTTACATTCTCTTAGGTTTTTGATACGAAAGGAGCTGCATCACTAGAGCAGTACACACCAAAATAGTCCGCTGACAGTTTAAGCTGTGTTGCCATATCGCTGCTGACTACTAGCTGTCCCTGATGTTGAGACAGATAAGTAATTTTCATATGTGTAAAAACTGGCAACAGTGTTGGATGCAGAGTGTAGAAGGGGGTTAAAATGGAAACAGCCACCATTGGACTACTGTTGAATAGTATTTCAGGTTTTATAACTTCAAAGAACACGCTAGGAAACAAACTGATGTCAGAATAGCTTCAGCTATTTGTCATAACAAAAAGGCTATTCTAAGATTATTATTAGCTGTCCAAATGAATACTCCTTTAGTTTACATCTCACTCTCAAAGTAAATGAACAGGATCATTTACTTACCTCTGAGCTTACTATCTCCTAAAGTGAAAACCAAGGTTCAACATTTTAGATTAGACTGATGCCAAATTTGATTCATCTGGTCCTATTGATATTTTGCTTGTCCCTGACTTATTTGCTATGGCCTTAGCACCGTTTTTTGGTTTTGTTCTGATGGGTAACTCTCCTGTGCGGCAGTTGTAATCTTATGGTAATCTATGGTTGGTTATGGTATCTTAGGTGTAATCTCACTCCAATGCAAAACCCTAGAGGAACCCCCCTATCAGCCCAAACTCACAAAAAAAGAGGAAGATTGGGGAAATTTCTTCTCATCTACTACTAAATATTCGTAGATACACAGTCAGATTACCTTTCAAAGAGCCCCCTAAATAATTAGGCGACTCATGTGTTGCTGCTAGTTTTTTACTACTGAAAAAAACCATTTGCTCAAAGTGAAGTCAAATCAAAGTGTACAGAATTTATTTGAATATTATCTTACATGTAGGCACATGAAACTTTGTGAAAATATGCCTAGCACAGATCAGTCACATTGATATCTGCATCTGCATAATCATGGTGTATTTAAACAAACAAAATACGTGTTATATTCCCTACTAATTCCAGTACATTAATTAACCAGCTGTTTACATTTAAGGCAAAAAATTACAGAATAATGTAGATGACATAGTT
The DNA here is from genome assembly GCF_021130785.1 of Homalodisca vitripennis. Lineage (NCBI taxonomy): Eukaryota > Metazoa > Arthropoda > Insecta > Hemiptera > Cicadellidae > Homalodisca > Homalodisca vitripennis. The sequence continues at coordinate 40,750 of NW_025781267.1, read as the reverse complement.
TTTATAATTTTTCTCAGTCTTGATTTTTTAATCACTTGTAACATACATCAAATGTTTAGTCACGTACTTCTTCATCCCGATGACCAAAAATACCAGTATATGGATTGGCTTGATGACCCATCTCTACCTCTCAAAATATATCTGCCAACAACTGTTACTTATGGAATGATCTGCACACCTTACCAATCGAACTGTGTAACATCTTATTGAAGATTCAGGTTCCATTTTATACTGCTTCATTGAAAAATCTAACATATTATGCTGGCGATATTATTGCTGGCCAAAAACTTAAGCGAAGCCTTGACCATTGAACTTGACCTTAAGAATGTAATTAACATTTTCAGTAAATAAGGATGATCTTTGCGAAACTTGTGATTCTAAATTATGAACCAGTAACAGATGGAAGGTAATTCTCTTTTCAATATCCTTGGTTTTAAGTGGTTACCTGAACATGATGAGTTCTTTTATTCAGTACAGCCTCCCTTATAAAAAAATAACTAAACTCTATTTTGTCTTGTATTGTTAGTATTTATGGATGGGTTTCTCTCATAATATTTTAGAAACATTTATTCAACGACACTAAGTTTAAGATGGGATGACCTTTAATTTCTTTTAGATTCTGCGACACTAAAACACAGATTAAAAACTTATGTTGCTAAAAGACTTTATCAAATCCAAGAATAACAATACCTTTGCCCTGAAAAAATGTAGGACCTCATGATAATCCCTCAGACTGTGTCTCTTGAGGTGTTCTACCTCAAACTGTGAAAGACCACAGCCTATGGTGGACTGATACTGACTGGTTGAAACAACCCTCGTCAATTTGGATAGTGACTGACTTCAGAGTTATAGATAAAGAACCCCTACCTGATGTGAAGAATCTTTCTTCAACAAATTTAGTTACCTCTTTAGAAAATAATTGGAAAATCTAAAAAAAATAGTCTACTTGGAACAAATTTACTAATAGTGTTTTATTATATCCTCCGTCTTGTAAGATTAAGAATACTTCAGATAGTTTTCACTATGGAACAAGAGAACTTACTAAAGATGTACTTAGTACTTCGATCACAAAGGTATGTCAGTTAGTATAATCTGAAAAGTTTTCAGAAGGCTGCAACTCTTTAAAAAAAACCCTTTGGTATATGACTAACCAGGCTTTGCCCTTTAGTTGATGAAAAGCTCGCTTAAGATTAGGAAGAATGTTACGACATAGTGAGCTTCCGAATGAGGAAATAGACTCAATCCTCCTTCCATAATATCACCCTATGACAAGCTTAATAATTGGTTATTTTTAAGGAAAATGCCGACATGCTGGTTCTCATCTTCTACAATCATTACTTTCTCGAAAGCTTTGGATTTTATCGGCCAGGTGATTTTGTCCGAGGTTTGATAGTTGTGGCATGAACATGTTTGTCCATTTTTTCGTGAAAGTGAATACTCTTAAAAAGAGCACAAGCAGTAAAGATGTAAATATGTTTTTATATATTTCACAACAAAGGCATTACACATAGAAGTCGTCCAGTAAATTAAAATCTGATACTCCATACAGTATAGCTGCATTAACTAGATTGTTTCAAGACGGAACTTAAACATCGATCTCATCATGTTTTTGCAACTAATCAAAATAAGGCAATCTAAATCAATAGCGTTCCTCTGATTATTTTAAACTTTATTAAAGTAAAAGTTTTCGACAAGCAGTAATGGCACCTTCCACCAATTTTTCAATGAAGAAACAGCGAATATTATCTCCATATTAAACTTGTAGAATAGCAGCTAGGTGTATACAAAGCTCGCAAGGTGAACGTTGCCACTAACTTAGGAATAGCGTGATAATAAATGCAATAACCGTTTAAATTATGGTTTCCTTATCATCAGTAATTACAGCCTCCTGTAATCTCTAGATTACCGGAAATGCAAGGATACTCAGTGAAAAGTGTTGTTTAGCACAATAAATGGCGCTCCGTTCTTCAGAACGGGAAGTTACAATTAATTATCATTTCTCCAATCATGACTGATAAGCAGGTATTCACTAATCTTCTTCTTACGTATTTTCTGCTAAGGATGAAACTGATCATTTATCTACTTTGAGGTCGGATTTCAAGATCTATCTGACTTTGTCAGTTTTTAGGAATCTAGTGAGGCCTTCGATTACAGCTTACAGTTCGAGAAGCAAATTTGCACTGCATATTTTTTAGATTGACACACTTAAAAAGCCGTCAACAAACCTTAAATGAACGTCAACTAACGATATACTGACACTTAAAGTGCCGACTTTTTCTCTTTATTATTGTCTATCGATTATATAAATTACGTGTTCGACGGTCGGTTTTAAATGTTTAAAATATAATCAAAGAAAAGTTGTCATTTTGTATTTTTAACCTTTCTTCGTATACCTTGTCATTTTGATGTTTACCAAAATTCGTATTTTACAGTATCTTAAATGTTTTAAATTGTAGAATGAATAATTATGAAAGAATTTAGTTAAATAACTTGCAGTAATAGCGAGAGAAAAATTGTGTAGACAAAATATTAAATAAAACTGTATAAACTATAAAGGATGACAAATATTAAATAAAACTGTATAAACTATAAAGGATGACAAATATTAAATAGATAATTCTAAACATAATCAGTAGTATTAAAGCTATACAGAAGATGAAAAATAGATCAAGTTTATAAGTTCTCAATGTTTATATTTACAAAAAATCATTGAGTTTTAAATGAAAGTCAATAATTGTTTATTAATATTCAAGGAATACATGAAGGAAAGTAGTAAAAACATTTCATTGTATTTAAAATAATACAATAATACTAAATTGTTCAATAATTTGTGGTTTGTATTGGTAGGGTAACTCGAAATTAACAAAATGATATGGACAAACTACATAAATAACAGATTGTACAGTGTACAATTAGTTGTGTACTCTTACTCGAATTCAAGAAGCAGTCCTTCCATTTAATTTGATATACGAACTCTTAGTATAAATTTCACAACGTCACGCTGTCTTCAAATTTATTATTATATTTGTACCATTTATTGCCGATGGCCATAATATTGCTTGAGATTGCTAAAACATTGATCAAATTACTAAAAAGAAATTGTTAACAAACGGAAAATTGTTACCACAGTATTCAAGCATTAGTTCTATTATTTTTGTGTCTGATTTGCCTCTAAATGTTATCGGATACGTTGGTTTCAATTTGATAATATTAAAACTGGTAATCTGCAATAATTAAAAGCAATAATTTAACTATGAAATTATTAGTTAAATTTTGTATACAAAGTCAGCCTATACAACTCTAAACGTTACCCAAACAAGATGAAACTTGTTACATAATTTAACTTCTCATAAATACCTTTGTTAAGTCGTTGGACAGTTTGGTACGCCATTTTGTTCCTATGTGGTTAAACATTTTATATATCTTGCTCAGGTTTTCGAGATTGACTACATGTAAATTCCATAACAATTTTCCAAAAAGAAAGCCAGAAATAAGTGGAAATTTGGTACAAAAAGTAATTTTATAAATATCCCGCTTAAGTAAATTATCTTGGTGTCACCCAGTCCACATACACAAAATAACAAGGAAAGCGAGCTCAGCCCTTGGTTTCATCTTAAGAATGTCAAGAGATGGTTTCTCAGAGAGGGCGGTGAGAACTTTGTTTGTCAGCTTGTGCGTCCCTTATTGGATTATTGTTCTACAGTGTACACACCATATACATCGGGGCTTATACAAGATATTGAAAGAGAGCAGCAACGTTTCTTGAAGATCATAGGTCTCCGCCTGAGTTTTCAATATAGGGAGATACCAATTGATGATTTTCGACGGCGTCTCCATCTCTGTGAACTGGCTACCCGGCGGTGGGCTGCAGACCTCGTATTCCTGAGAGGAATCTTAACTACGGAGATTGACTCATCTGAGCTATTAAACAAGATTAACCTCCACTGCTCTCGTCCATCTCGCTCCCAAGACCTGTTTGAGAGAGGAAGCCGTTCTACAGTGTATGCTTTCAACAGCACAATACCTAGACTACATCGCTTGGGAAATAGTCTTCCCGAGCACATTGTCTTCTTCAGAATGAGTCCTGCAACACTCAAAAAGAATATTGTTGAGAGTGCATGTTTAATGTATGGTTGTCCGTCATTTTGTATAGTATATCATCAGGTCTACTTGTTCTCATTCTGTTATATGTTGCTGTTATGGCTATTGTTATGTCACTATATAAATGTATTAGAATTTATTCTCCTGTCTATTATTGATTCTATTGTTATTTATTGTCTATTATTGTTGCGTGTTCGTATATTATATTATTTTTTATTACGGCTTTCTCTTTAGGTATTTCAGCCAATCTTAATTGTTGCTACTTACTTATTGTTTGCCTGTATTGTTCAGTTATTATTATTGTTATTGTTATTAATTTTTTTACAACTACTTCTCCTATATCTATTTTTGTCTGTATAATGATTATTTATTGTATTTTTGTCAACAACAACGCGTTGGCTCGCGCATGCGCATAAAGTACCTTGGTCAATTAAATCTAAAACTTCGTCAAACTTTACTTGTTTAGCCTAAAATAAGTACGAAATTTGTCATCATCGGCTTAAAAGGTCATGCATTAAATGATGGTACTCGCCAAACATCCTTCGTTTTTTATTGATAGGATGTATCCAGTAATCTCTTTGTGCCACTGAATATAATAACACCAAATCGTCATCACTGCTGCTATTATCGCTGCTGGAATCACCCAGCCAAGGAACTGCTGAACGTTAAGTAGGGTCTCCTGGTTCACTACAAAATACCGGCACAGACATTTTCTTGTGTACTGAGCTTCCACCCTCCTAGAAAGACGTGGCGTTGGCCTCGGACGCGGATGCGTGTCTGGTAGTTTGACGGGATTCGAGACCGTCGCGGCATACGCGGACGTTCATACTATGGATGGACGGACGCGAACGCCACGGCAGTGTGACATGGCCTTGTGTTGACCTAGACATAAGGGTGGACCACCCTTGCCTGCTTTCACTGGAGAGGCTGGCACAGAGGTGACCTCGCCTTCTTCTAAGGAAAATGGCTGAGATAATGCCCAAAATCCTCCCTCGCGGATCTTGACAGGTGACGACACCTATCCCCCAACCTTACCCATCCAGAATATCCTGTCACTCCGGAAGCAACGCAAAGGTCCTTTTAGGACCTAGTGCAATGTCTAAGCTTCTTATCCTAAGATGAAAAGGTGTTGGTTTGTAATCTGTGCCATAGCAGAAACCGACATCTTTGTTCCACAATGTGTGTTTATTTTTTCTAAAATTGTTTTTGAGGCTGATTAACGTGTGTTGCAAGGCAGGTAAAGCTTTCAGTAATAAAGTTGAACACTGTAAAGACTTTATACAGAAGCAAAATCTAGCCTTGCTGATGTTACATGTCACATTACTCTTAATAAAACTAAACAGATTTCAGACAAGATTCTATCTCTGAAAATATTGGTTCATTGGACTTAATAATATAAACTAGGTATAAAATATTAATTTACGGTGAAACCGTATCACTTCGTTATTTATTTATTCCGATTTTTCTAGCCGTTTTGAATTATCTCGATAATTTTGGGACCAGTTTTCAACCTTTAGCTGTAGACTATTCAACGTGAGTTATTTAGGTTAATTGAAACAGTTGGATTTGACTATTTATAATAAGCATTACAACGAAGTTACTTCGTTTAAGGTTAATTATAAAGTTATAAATCGTGCTAAAGGCCTTATAATTTCTTTACTGAGACAATAGAGGCGCTATTGTCGCTCGAAATGAGACAAGGAGCAGTTGAGCTCCTATTTAAATCTGAACAGTCTGTTCGCTTCGTTTAAACAGAAATATTCTGCTAGTAAACGTAAGTCAAAAATGATATCGAAAAGTTTTTGTCAAAGACTTTCCAAAAATTGTGTTTTTAAAAGGCCGAGAGTAGACGCGTGCAAGATACGAGTATGTGACTACCTTCATATACCAACCAAAATTAAAGACATTATTTTGTCAAAGTCAAAAAATGATTGGGAGTTACACCAACAAAAATATTAAAACTCTTTTAAATACTCTAAAGCGAGATATAATCGGTAGCATGATACCTAACAGTGGCATTTGTAGAGTCGTGATAGACTTGCAGAAGGTTTTCCCTTTCTCCAAGTTAACACATAGCATCATGGTAATAGCAATTACTCAAGGTAATTGTCATGTTACATTTTAATATTCATTTTATTTGCATAAATTACGCAACTATGTGTATTTAGAATGAGGGTTAATCAGGCATCATGCATGTTATTAGACTTGAATACGGGTATGTATAATGTCAACCATAAAAAACCAGCTTTGTAGTCTGGAGTGGTAACTGTGGAGGCCAGATAAAAAACCGTATGTTGGTTTTTCTCGTGTTTACCTAGTGAGTTGTTTGAGTCTGTAGAACACAAATTCTTGGTCCCAAGACACAGCTTCTCAGCTGCAGACAGGGATTTTGCTGTTGTAGAGAAGAAAGCAAAGGCATAAAAAATGCAGGCTGTTTAAGATGTTGAACATGTAGTTAAAAAGGCACAAATGTCTAAGCCCTTTCATGTACTGAGCATGAATAGGATTTGTAAATTTGAGGATGCTGCCTTAAGGTACATTAACGCGAAAAATCTACACATCTTCCAACTGTCTTTAAGATTGGTAAAAAATAACTTGATTATTTGCTGAGAAAGCAAAATATTAATGAAATATGCAACTGGCAAAAAATGTTTTAGGTTAAAAAGAAAAGTTTTCTCAAAGACATAGTTTCCATGCAAATTAAACACCTTGCCAGAGAGGATTGCATTGCCTGACAATAAGAAAGGATGCTAGGATTTATTGATCAAGCAAAATTGGGAGTTTTTACAGCTAACTTTGCGAAAGCTCTTAGACCTGTTAGAGGAGATTATACTGTTGGCCTTAGATCTGTAATGAAAAATTACTACAATTATAATTTCTAATCCTGTAAACAAAAATAAATAAAAAGGTTTTAAAAACCTTTGCAAATACTCCAGTTTGACTTGTGTAAGGGGTTTTTTAATGCAACGAGTTTTGTAAATTAATACTGTGTTTCACTAGATTATTAAACATTTGGTTTTGGGCACTTAGATCAGTTACCATTAATTTTAAGGTATTCATTTGGCGATCTAGTGAGTAAATGAACTATTTATTGCCTGTGAAGATTATAAATATTTTCAGTACCTTTGATCTGAAAAAACTTTTTAAAGGAATAGCAAAGGGTATCTATCTAAAATCGCATCGATGTCTAGAACAATAAAAAAATCAATTACTTCTTGTTTGTAGTTGTTACTTGTTGCAATTAAAATTATGTTACGTTTTTTAAGTAGGCCCTACTGTGTCTAGATGTTAAAAAAATAGTGAACATCTGCACCTATAAAAACAATATCCTATTATTGACAGTCCATAGCCTTTAGAACTTACTTTAGCCTAAACTAGAATAGGTTTATTCAATAAGTGGAAAGCATCTGTTTAAATGCATCAAGAAATCGTAAATATAATATAAGAGACATTATTATTGTCATGTCAAACCAACATAGACCAAAGGTAGTATAACATTCCAATAAGTATCCAAGTGATTTGGCGTAAGACGAAAAGACAAATACAGTTAAACTACATTGAAAGGATATATCTATATATATATATATATAAATGAATGTTTGTGTGTTTGTCCTTTATGGAATCGTAAACTATTGGACCGATCATGATGAAAATTTGTACGTATATGTATTTTTCCACGGAGAAGGTTTATAAGCTATGCCCATCCCTTTCCCGATTCAGGATTCCGCCCCACTGGTTACAGAAATACCCATAAGAAATGCATTGCAGCAAACATATGTTAACGTCTTTTCAAATTTTTAATCAGCTGTTCTTTGTAAACATATATTACACTTATAGTTTTAAAGCATAGAGTAAGCTTAAGAGAAACGACAAATTTTGTTTAAACTGTTTTTGCAATCACTGTTAAACATAGACTTTACTATCCAGATAATACAATTCAAATTTGACGTAAAAATTCACCTTTAACTGCAATATTTATTTAATATAAACCATGCTCATGCTTGATCAGAAGAGTAATGCAGATATCATAATTACTATCTTACGTTGGCTACAAATATAAAGAATGTTATAAAATCAACCTTAGTTGTTTTTTTTTGACAGAAGTATGGTTCTCAAAACTCCGTGTGTACATATTCTCTCGATCGAGACAACAAAGCAAGCTCAATCGTGGCATCGGAGATATAACTAATTTAATCTAAAATTTATTATAGTAAAAAAAAAATTTACTAAGTAATATAAGGACTTCGGTTCTTAAGATTTGCGTGCGAAAGCCGTGGGTAACAGCTAGATAGAGGCAGGAATATGGTACATACCTTCATAATACGCCCAAGAGGCTCACGATGGAACGACTATCAATTATCTCAGCAATGTTTAGAATGTGATAGAAAAAGAATAAGTGAATGTAGTGTACTGTTTTCAACGGGAAATTGCGTGCGAAGCCGCGGGCAACTTTTGCAAAAAATTATTGAAATGCGCAGCAAAGCGCGCCGGGCCCGCTAGTTACTTTTAAAATTGGGACGATCATCAGTATTTTTACCCACAACACGAAACAAGTTTAAAAATTAAAAATAAGTAAGATTGAAATTTTTTTTGTCAAAAGGCATTAAGAAATTAATTTATAAAAGTGTTTTTTGAATAATATAAAATTTGTATTGCGCCATTTAGTTAGTTTATAAGTAGTTGTTGTTGTTATTGTACCAAAATATGTACCTCGAACAACTACTCAAGATTGGGTTCCATTATTCTCCTCCTTACTTATCTCTATTGACACAATTTAAAAATTAAATTAATATTTGTTCCTTAACAGTGAACTTGAGTTTATTATACAATTGTAATGTAATTATAATAAATTAAGTATTCTATGAGCTTTGCCTTCTTATCTCAAAATGTGAATTCTACTCCGATGATAAATTAATTTCTAGATGTCACAATAGGTATTCGGATTGAATGCAAACTATTGAAATACTGTAAATTAAAACTTAGTAATTTAATATTAATTACTTCAAATTAGGAAAATGTTTATGGGTCAATTAAATAGAACAGTTTTATTTTTGGTGACGTTTTCTTTGGATCGGGTCGCTAGGGAAGGTTTGGGCGATTTTCTTTGTTTTAAAAGTCTGTCCTTTGTGTTTGATAAGAGGCTTCTTGTCCTCCTCCGTAGACTAATGGATATAGTCTCGGCTCTCTAACTGAGAGATCACGGGTTCAAATCCCGGGGAGGTCCAATCAGGCATAGACACGATTAGAGTACTTTGCAAATAAATACCAGTGTAATAAATCAGAGTACTTTGCTAATAAATATCAGTGTAATAATAAACCAGTGTACATCGAAGCCAGCATAGCTTAAAGCTGAGGCTTAAAAAAGAGAGAAAAAAAAAGAAAAAAAAAAAAGAGGCTTCTATGATGTTCGTCTCTAGGAAGTCTACCCTGCAAATCTATTATTGTATAAGGGAGTGTACTATTAGATTTCTCTCTTGAATATTCAATGTTTTAATAAAATTGTCTCGGAAATGTACATATTTTAGTTATGATCCTCCTTTTAGAACGTTTGAAGTAAAAAGAGTTAAGAATATTATTTTATTTATTTGACATTAATATTTCTGGTTAATATTAGTGAACCCTATTGAATAGTTCTTCTGAGGAATAGTAAAAACAAATTAACATTTTAATCACTTGTACCATTATTAAACATTTCAATCTTTTTATTTAACTTAAATGATTCTAGCGAGAATGTACTCGTATGTGTGAGATTGTTTTACAGTGTGGTATATAGGCTAATAAGATTAACGCTTTAAAATATATATTCTTATATTTTGATAAACTTAACGGGGATAATTTAATTAAGTTTTTACGGATTTACATTTCAAAATTATGTATTATAATATTTTGTAGCATGAAGTAATGAACTGGATTATGATTTAAAATAGACAAACAAATAGTAATATTAATTTGTGTGTTCTCTTTAAAATTTCATGATCAAGTGTTTTTGTTTGAAAGTAAAATTTTGGTAATGTCGAGTGTATGTTTATGTTTCTTAAATGTAAACAAATGGTAATTGTGATATAAGGAAAATTGTATTTCTCTTATATGTTACCCGCTGCTTCGCACCCAATTTCCTGCTGATAACAAAGACGTCATAGGTAAACATTTTTAAATGGCATACCAAACACTCCAGAGATACGTGCTAGTATTCAACTGAAAAGTATTCAAACATATTACCTGTCTTAGAGTAATTTTTAGTTTAAGCTTGAAGAGAAGTGGTTTTAGGTCCTGAAAGTCTTAAACTGTATAACACAGTATAAAAACAAACACAATTTAATCAAAAATACATAACATATTCATGGATATAACATGCGGCAAAATATTAACTTAATTTACAGCTGTTAAAATTATTCCCATATCTAAATAATTAAGTGTTTAGACCAAATAATGGCATTCGACTCATCAATAAATGATGACCTGACCATGGTACAGTCTAGGGATTGTACATCTATTTTTAAGTACCTTATCAGTATCGAATCTCTCACCAGTGCCAAATGGAGGGGGTTCTGCCTGAAAAATAAATATTTTGTGTCTAGTATATTGCTTTGTACGCAAAACAAAGCGACTAAAAACTGGACTATGAGTTGCACCAAGGCTTCTCCGAGATCATAGTCTACACCAGTTGGTGGTTTTGTCCTTTTGTCTTTTTTGCGATAATTTCCTTTCAAAATCACGTATTGTTTGAATTTTTAAATCAATCCTTTCTAAAACTTACTTTACCTAAATAATTCTCATTTGACAATTTTTATACAAGTTTTATTTATTTTGTTTTTTTACTTAATTTCTTTTAAGTTACACTAAGATTTCTTCGGTTTTAAAGTATTTTTGTGGTGACGCGTTCTCACGCACAGGTTTTTGTAGAATAGCTCTTAAATAATTAAATTATTTTATAAGTTTTATTTCACACAGGATGTTTTGAGAATAAAATATTTAATATGATTATACTTTTAAAGACAATGAATAATTTGTAATGTACATTTTATCGATTTCTTTGAGAGTAAATGATTTTTATATGATTTGCAAATTCCATTTACAATGGTCTCGGGCTCACTGTGCTCTGTATTTACCTCATTTGGAAGCCACGGAGGGAATGGTTTTTTTCAATCATATTAGTTCCCAGTTTTTCTACATTTTTGTTCCTTCAGTTTACTGTAAGTACACCGTCCCTCGATTTCAAAGGAATGCGATTTCTGATAACTTTCATATTGTAACTATTTTACAAAATTTTCAAGACTAACGTTATTAATAAAAATGGAATCATAAAGTGTTTTGGTAAGCGCAAATATTAAGAACGGCTGGATCGATTCGGATAATACTTTTTGTAAAATATTCATTGAAATCCGAGGAAGATTTAATTAAAGGGAAAGACTACTAAAGTTACCTGGAATTAAAAAAAAATAGTATTTATGTTTTAAACCTCGACGATCCATTCTTTCCAAGACTACAGTCCGAAAAACAACATGACTTCTATAACACAAAAACTTATAAACGATTATTGCGTGAACTTAATAAGGATTTTACTCTTATAATATAACTAAAATAAGAAGTAGGTCAGATTTTTCCCTATACCGTAATAGGCTTCTCAGTCGTACGTCTGTATGTATATTTTATTCATCAGGACAAAAAGCAAACTGTGGCAGTGAAAATATTACATATTAATATGTATGTAACTTTGATAAACGTGTTGTGATGTCGAATCATACCTCTCAACCATTATCTAATTGGCGGCAATGAGTTAAGAAAGTTGAGAAGGGTTTATGGGGTCAAGGATTTGGGTGTTGAAATGCTGCCAGATCTTGACGCCAGGGATCATATTCACCATGTGGCAAACTAGACCAATTCAGTATTGGTATTTATGGTGAGGTTGGATTGAGATGAACTTTCATCCACTCATTAAGAATTCTCTTCAAGTCACTTGTGATAACGCACCTGGAGCATGTTCCTTTTCAAAGAAACTACTGTGAAATTTTTGAGAAAGTGCAGCGCAAATTCGTTAGGTTGACGCTAGGTTACAACTATTTCGATGTTCCAATGTGTCATGTTCAAAATATACTGGGATTATCCTTTTTGAGACAAGAAGAATAGATTTTTATTTGGCACATCGGATTTTTCTCAAGTGTTCGAGTCTACTAGCAGACTTAAGACTTAAGATTCCCAAACGGTACCAGATCTGTACTGTTTGGTAGACGATACTTAACACTCTCTATGGCTATTTTATTGTAATGAAACGCCTTAAAACATTTGTATACATACATTAGACCATGAGAATTTCTCTGGAATGCCTTTCTATTCCTTCAAGAGACAACTGTGGTGTCTACCCTAATCGATGTATGCACGCCCAGATGCCACACACACTCCAAACTCACACACAATGTCCATGCATTGCATTTTAAATTGTGCTATTAATTTTTGGCTTTTTTAATCGTGGTTTTATTCTTTGTTAAATTATACAACATCTACAAATATTTTCATTGCATTGTTTGTTATAAATTTGTTATGTTTGCTATTTACTCATATATGTTTTGTTGTTATCTGACCTTTGCATAAGTTATTGCTTTCATAGAAGGAACAGCTATTGACCATTTATTGTTGGTTTGTTGCTTATTTTCTATTTATTATAATTTCCCTATTGTTAAATTGTCCAGTTAATCTATTTTTAAAATCTTTATTCTGTTACGGTCCAGCGTTTTGAATGGGTTTTTAGTATATGTTGGAAAATAAATATATTTTGCACGTACGAGTGACACATAGTGTGAATGAGCTACAAACAATATTATTAGTCGATACTTGCGAATTTTAGTTCAACTATATTGTTAAATATCTAGAATACTACTTCCCAAAAATACCTTAAGCTTCCAAGATGATCCTCTAACGGGTTTGGTAAATCAGTCATATAATTATTTATAACAAATCATCCAACTTCAAAATCAGAGATTAACCAACGGTCTAGTTCGACAGTTCGTGTATGCAAACGGCTTTTGAAGACGTCGTCTTTGGTGGTCGCTGGTATTTTTGTTCATTTCATCATTTTTTTGTTGTCAGTTGTAATGTTGTGATGTGTAATGTGTTGAGGTGGGATTATTTTGCAAGTAATAGGGTTATGTTTGACCAGTATTTTAATATCATTTAATAAAGGATACTAGTAAAATGGCTTTTACACTTTGGAACCTGTTTGAAGCTGCCCTATTATGTCTGAACGCTGTTTGTGTATTACACGAAGAAAGATTTTTGGCAAAAAGTAAGTTTTGATTCATTTTTAGGTTATACGGCACATTTCAGGTTTTTTTACAAACACAATTGTAAATGGAGTCAGGCTTCAATTGAAGGTTAGGAATCGAAAAATGTATTGAATTTTAATGAAGTTGCTTTGTGAATTTGTGCAGACTTGACTCAAATTTTCATATTTCATGGAAGTAGATCAAATTTAAATAGGCTAACAGGAGTTTTCCGATCAGTTTGTAGGCTAACTTTATATTCTGATCTGAGAACTTTGGGCATCTGAAGGATTATAGGGTTTTAACCATTACAAACAGACCAACACAGCTGGGGTGACTTTAATAAGCAGCCTAGGCTACACTCGTTATTCGATTGGTATTGTTAAAAATTCAATATATATTCCAATTGTGATATTCTGTCATTGTGAAGTCAACATATGAGTTTCACGTTATTAACCAATTACTATCGTCCTCTTGAACAACACAATATCAGTTTTCAATGAGTGGAAATGACAAATAATGAAGTTATAGAATATTAAAAGTGGAACTACGAGTGTCACGTGGTCTTGTTATGATCGTAAGGCTTCCTCCTATTGGTTGTTGCTGATGTTAGCCGTTATGTCATCTTTGGATACATAAAATATCAATAACATTGAAATTGATGAATTTGACCCTAATAAAAGAGGTTTTTGTTAATTTAGACCTTCTAGGAATATAAGTTATGTATAAGCCTGACACAAGTGCCTCCGGCCATCAGCGGGTTTAGGAGGATGAGCAGAATACATTAATAATGTTAAAATTTGATTGGCTAGGCCTACTCCAGCCTGTAATCCCACTGATACCAGATATTTATATAATAATTGTATACAACAAGAATATTACGTTACAATTAAAAAAAATTTAACAATAAAATTAAAATATAACAGAATGAATTTTGGCTTAAACCTACATATCAGAGAAAATTTATAATATTGAGGTAAGCTTATGAGATGGAGGATAGGATTCTCCCCTATCAGGCGCACTTCCCTGTGGTACAAAAAAATCACAAAGATCGTGCTAGATGGCCTGCCGTTATTCCATTCCTCAAATTTCCCTTGACTGCTTGTGAAGAATTTTCAATTGTTTTGTACTGATCAATGGATTAATAATTTAGGCCACTGTAAAATGCATAAACCCATAGGCCTAAATCATATGTTAAGTTAAATAAATTGTAATATTAAATTGGGTATTTATTTACAATACCGTGACCATGGAAAATGGACTTTTTTTTCATGGGTTGGGCATTTATAGCCTAGTATTATTATCACAGGTGCATATAAACTGGGGGGAAAGTATATTATTGTATTATATTGATGCCTTTCGGGCATTATTGCGTTAAGGAGCAGGGGCATCACGTGATCTGGGATTCGACTTTTGCAAGCTCGAGTTAATTTTTTTTCTAAAAGAGCAAGCAGTGCGCAGCGGGCAGGCATCGTTCACAGGATTAACGTACTAGTCACTATCATTTCAGTAACTTATCACTTACCTTAATGTTCAGGTGGGTACAGTTTTGCAGCCGCAACCCAGAAATGGTGGATCCGTTCATTGAGGTTTGGGTATTTCGCCTTAAATAGGTATTCACCCAAATACCCCACAAAATGAGTTTTTTATCCTGCCGTAACGCGGAATTTTATCTTTTACACTTCTCCACGTCCGCTCGATGGTATTTGTGTGTGGGCGTGAGTGCGTGGGTCCACAAACTCCTTTGAGTGGTTGACTGTCTCATGCTGTCAAATAAGGAGGTTAAGAATAGACACAGAGGAACAAAATAGTTCAAAATGGCATCCCTTCTTTATTTGAGAGAGCCGCGGAGTAATACCAAACTGTCAAATAAGGATAGTGTTGCCAGAGGTACTGTCAAAAACAGAGTTTTCAGAGAATTTCAAAAAATCGTAACCCCTTTAATTTTTGTTGCAGACGAATTTTTTTTCACTATTGTTTTCAGGAAAAAAATTGTAGTTTTCAGGGAAAAAAAAAAAATGAACATACCTTTCCATGATCACGATATTGTAAATTGATACCTTAAATTGTTCCTTCGACAATTTTTTAAAAATTGTTACATTTGATAAAAACAACTCAATAATGAGTGTAGGCCACATACATCTCTGGCTGCTGAAACCCTAATATCTGCCTGACCCTCAGTTAGAATCGTGGTGTATAACCTAGTGTATGACATTTTTGGGCTTCATTACTATATAGATAACATAATAGTCTATACTTAACTCTTACTGCCAGGCCCCGATTTTTTTGATGTTGCGAAAATGCCATAACTTACTATAGAGGAGGTGTGCTAAAAATGCCAGTCCTAATTTAAGTAAAATGTAGTATGTAGGCCTAGTGTAAAAACTTATTTTCCATCCAAATAAATTAATTTAGTCTCATTATTTTGCTAATAAAATGATCTTAACTGTAAAATATGGTATATCTCCAGTTTTTATAAGTACAAGTAGATAAAAGTACATAAAAGTTTTTAAGTTAACTTAAATTTTTGTTCATTTTTATTATAATGTTTTGAAATATTAAACCATTGCCTGGATGTTATGTTGTTAATGAAACATGAAAATATATAAGCAGCATTTTTGGGTAAGTAACAGATGTGTACAAATGTACATATGTCAGCGGTAAATGAATTAATATAGATTGAATAATGGAACTATTGTTTTTTATCAATTTTCAGGAGTGTATGATAACAATACAATTCAATATCCAAATACATTAACTAATTAAAAAAATGAAGAAAACCGTGTTTATGAAATGGGTCATTCTCCACTAAGTAGCAAATTTATGTTACAAAACTCTAGCTCTGTTATTTATAGTCTGAGAGATGTGGTGATTTTGAATATTAATAGAGGGAACTGGTTATCACATGATCCATAATTAAAAAACATGTTTCTGTATGTGCAATCATATTTAAAAAATTAATAAAGTACCATTTTCTCTCTACTGTGGCTTGTGACAACCTTGAGTTCACTACTTGTTTGTTGAATAATTAGGCTGTTTTCAAGGCTTTTAAGGATGAAAAAAATATATATGTGTCAGTATGTCCTGTAGAGAAGAGAGAAAGCACTGACAAAATTTATCGGTCTACTGACGAAAATACACGGAGCTTTGAAGCTGTGTTACAAGAATCAAGTCTCTCAACCGTGTCACTTTTTGAAATGCGCGCCAATACGTAGTGGGTAACCATAGAGAGAGTAACTAATGTTGGCAGCTCTGCTCATCACGTGATCGTTAAAAGGCAGGAATCTGTTCACTGTAAAACGTCTATTTCCCGGTCGTTTCGACATTTTTGTGCTGTAAAAGTGAAGTTCCTCACCACCGACATCTCTCAACTGTGGAATTCATAACTTCAAACAGGTAAGTATTCTAAATTTCTTTCTTTCATCAAAGTTTAGTGGTGAGGGAGTAGTTTACACCCACTTTTACCCTAACCTCTCAGCTTCAACTGGAGTCTCACAACGTGCATCCAAATGCGAAATTCTCTCTACCGTGGTTCTCTCAACTGTGGACCTAAACTTGCCAGGGTGGAGAGAAACATGACAGGGTGGAGAGAAAATTCACTGTTTCGCAAATTTTTGAAGAAGATATATAGCTATTTGGACTGTTAAAAAGAAATATTTGTCCTTCCACATAAAAGTAATTTTTTAGGTAATTAAAATACAGCTCGCGGTTTTATAAAAGATATTTTTATTAAACAGTTGTCGAGGTCTTCTTTGAATCTTATTTTAAAAGTGTTTTAAGCAAATCATTGGCATCAACAGTAAACAAGCTCGTGGTTTAAAATACACAAGATATTTATCATAATGGGCCTGCAGCGATAGACGAGAGCGAGTGGCAGGAAATACATAGTCTAAATATAGCTCACGCATTTCAGGTGAAGCGATAACAACATCCGATTCATTGTTTGATCTAAATTCGGTCAGTAGGGGTCTGGGTCACTATTTACGATACTATTCACTGCTACAGTAACAGTTGAGGAAAACAATCAGCTGCACTACATGCAGAGAGTAAACTCAACTGAGTAATTCTTCAACTTCTACGTACGGCTGCGTTATAGGTGAATTTTATGAAAGATTTTTAAAAAACTTAACAAAAACCTTGCTATACAATCTTAGTTGACTAGCGAAGGTGTTCACGCAATCTTACAAACATTATTATAATTATTTGGAGGCAATTAAAAATGTACCGCTTCGTGAGCTCTTCACTGTGCCGCTTGGCCCATTCACTGCCTGCACATCAGTGATCCGCGATGGGTTCCCGTGCTGCACGAGTAAAAACTTTTTAGACATTTTTGTTTTACGTGTTAACAAAACACTTTTATTGAACTGAGTCTTGAAACACCTGATATTTGATTGCAGAGCTAAATAATGGGGAGGAAGAAAGCGGATCGGGAGGAATCTCTATTGAAAAAAAGGGTTGCAGAACGCCTGAGAAGAGAAAAAAATCAAGAAGGATCCAACTCTTGCAAAATTACAGGCTGAAAAGCAGGCAAAATGGAACAAAATGAAGAAAGAAAAATAGAAGCAGATGACTAACTGACAACAACGAGAACTGCGCAAGAAATGGCGGAAGAAAGCAAAAGAAGCGTATGAGCGAAAGAAGATAAAGAAACAAACTTCAGATGAAAATTTGCAACAAGACGTAACAAGCTGCCAAAATTTTGATGGCTCACCATCATAATAAAAGTTTGAGTGCTACAAAAAGGGAAAGACATCGAGCAAAAACTGCCTACCAACAATTGGTCAGTGAAAATAAAAAACTTGCAGCTAGCAGGGAAATACTCCAACGAAAAGTAAGAACATTACAAATGAGACTACTCAGAAAAAATTCTGGCTCAAAATCTGAGTCGCCTAAGTCAGTAGTCAAACAAGTAATTAAAAAAAAATGATAAGAAGGAAATAGCCAGGCGTTTACTATTTGGTGAAACCATGAGAAAAACACTTAAAGACACATACTCAAGCTCCACGACCAAGCTCTGCTTAAATCAAAGATTTCACCAAATTTTGAAATTATGAAGAAGTATCGTCTACTTACACAGCTGAACTATGTGAAGCCAAGTCTCTTCAACAAGAGTCGCCATCACTTGACCAACAACGGTTACTTGCGAACCAGAATGACTAAACTTACATATGCCGTACGAACTGATGTCAAAAATTTCTTTGAACAAGATGATAACAGCAAGATTTGTCCTGGGAAGAAAGATTGCATTACAAGAAAGAAAATAAACAAACAAAAGCGTTTCTTATTAGACTCTATCAAGAACTTGCATTGCAAATTTTGCGAGAATTCCTCCTATAAGCTTTGCTACAGCACATTCTGCAAACTGAGGCCATTCTGGGTCGTAGAACCACACGTTGATGACCGGAACACTGTTGCCTGCAAGATACATGCCAACCTAGAATATCCGGCCGCTGCCCTTCACAAAGCAGGTATTGTTGACAAAGCAACTCCGAAAGGCATAGCTGAGAATATTTGCTGTGACAGTGGGAACATATCTTGCCTTCGAAGACAGTGCAATGCTTGCAAAGATCTTACAATTCCCTACTTTATAAATGATAACAAAGAAATTACTTACAGTAAATGGATTACAGTGAGCTCCCTGGTTAATGGAAGAGTGTTAAAAAATGTCACCAAAACAACTGTTACAGCAACTTCACATGAGGTAGTTAATTCTTTTGAAAAAGATTTTCATGCTTACATGTTCCACGAGTCGATTATGATTCACCAGTTCCGAAAAATAAAAGAGTTGAAGGTTAGGCTTGGTGAAAATGAAGTGCTCATTCACTGCGACTTCAGTGAAAATTATAATATGAAATATGAAAATGAAATTCAATCCTTCCACTTCGGTGGAAGCCGAAAGCAGTACACACTTCACACAGTAGAAATTTATTATCGAAAAAACATCTACAGTGAAACCACCTCTCAGTCATTTTGCACTTTATTAGAATATAATGAGCACGGTCCTGTCGCAGTGTGGGCACATCTACAACATGTTTTTGAATACATCAATAAAGAAATGCCCACAGTCAATGTGCTCCACTTCCTATCTGATTGTCCTGCAACACAATACAGGAATAGAACTCTGTTCTATCTTTTTTTCGAGGGCCCTGCGAGCTTGCTTTGAAAACCTTAAATTTGCTACGTGGAACTACGGAGCTCCTGGGCACGGGAAAGGTGCCCCAGATGGAATTGGGGGGTGTCAGAAAAGGACAGCCGACAGGGTAGTGGCACTTGGTAATGACATCAGTGATTTTAGAACCTTCGTTGAAGTTTTACAAACTCACACAAGAAGAGTGCGCCTCGCCATCGTTGAGGAAGATGATGTGACAACTTTGGCCACGATGATCCCCACCAAAGTACCTCCTTATGTGGGATCAATGAAAGTTCATCAGGTGATTTTTTTCGCTTCATATCCAGACATTCTTAAGATGAACTCGTTGAGCTGCTTCTCTTGTTATGACTGTGAGAAGTACATTCTCGGTATACACCAACTACCTTCAGAAGCAGACTCAGAGGCATCATCGCTTCCAATTCTTGACGATGTAACAATGGCAGAAGATGACCCTGATGGTACCCAAGTTGTGATTATCGATGAGGCAACCCTTACACCTGGCGTCTTCCTGTTGGTAAAATTTTCTTCAATGGGAAAGAATCCAAGTACCAGCTTGTGGTATTCCTATGTGTGCTGCATCGAAAGAATTGAAACTGACGGAAAATACGAGGTTCAAGCTTTTCAAAGCAGTGGCTCAAACCGTGAATTTGTAATCATTGAAAATGATGTGAGCCATGTGTCAAAAAACGACATTCTTGAGGTTCTGCCAAGCCCATCCATGTTGGTTAAAGGACGAAAAATCGTTCAAGTCTTCAATAAGCCAATAAACATTAAAGAAAAACTTTAGTTCCTTCAGTGAGTTGTTGTAACTTTCCGATAGCTATAATATGCTAACAATCTATTTTTATCTTACATATAATTATTTAATTTAGTATATACTTATTTTCATATAAATACAAGAAATTAATGAGAATTTATAGTATTTTCCTCTCAACTGTGGTTGTGTTTCTCTCAACCGTGTGGCCATTTCTCTCCACTGTGGAAATTATTCTCTCTACTGTGTGTTGAAATAAAAAAAAAAAATAATATCTTATAAATGAGTGGTGATTTGTGCTTCCTGTTTCACTGACATCTTAAGCAAGGTACCTTAAACCAAATTAGTGAAAAAATTCTGTTTTATTTTATAGTTTATAAATTGGAATTTTCAACTCTGAAATTTGCTACTTAGTGGAGAATGACCCAAATGTGTTGTGCAACCTTTAAAAAGTTCTCTCCTGGGTAGCAGTGAGCAAATCTGCTTTGAAAACGTGGTTGAAATGGTGTTTTACAGACAATAGCTTCTCTATATAGTGGGGTTTCTGGCACTAGTCTAATGTATATGTAATGAAACCAGGAAAACCAGTTTATCGTCTGACACCTTCACAGCGACTTTAGTCATTTACTGACTTTAAGACAGCGGGAATAGTAGTAAGATGCATCCACTGCAATCGGTGTTTTAAACTACGTTACATCTCTAGCTACAGAAAACATAATAATGTCCCAGTGAAGGTTTTAACAAGCATCTTCACTGCAACATGAGCCATACGTACTTTAAGACAGCTAGAATAATGTTAAGTGGTAAACATTACTTACGTCTCTAGCTGTAGAATATGTCCTTCAACACCTTCACTGTTGTACAAGTCATGTATCTATTTTAAGGCAGCTGGAATAATATTAAGTTATGTCCACCATAAGGTAAACAATGTTAACATCTCTAGCTACAGAATATGTCGTTCAACACCTTCACTGTTACACGAGTCATGTGCCTACTTCAGGACAGCCAGAATAATATTAAGTTATGTCCATCATATGGTAAACAATGCTTATATCTCTAGCTACATACGTTGTTAACAATTTTACTAGGCCGAGAATTTTGTACCTACATTAGGAATGCCGGAATTATTAAGTTGCTTTCACTGCAACCAGTGTTGTAAAGGCTACATATATTTAGTTTTATAGTTTATTGTCATTTTAAATGGAAGTTACTCTTAAAATACAGTAGTCTAGAAGTATTGTGTTTGTAATTATGTATAGTTGTTAAAACAGATAAGTTAATTGTCAGAATGAATTAATCAACTTCAGTTGACAACCCTAGAACTGACATGCAATCCAGTTCAATCCAACAGCAACAGTGGGTGTTTTAAGCTATTGGCTCATTCATGACATGAAGTCAGCATAGCTGTGCGGTGCATAGCTGCATAGCTGACACTACTCTCGGACGCAGGAGTTAGTCCTGCATTTTGAAAGATATTCACTTTGTGCAGTAGGCTAATATCCTATGATGTATAGTGGAGATATTTGAAAAAATCAAGATATTTGTTAAGTATATTCTTTTGTCCCTTCAGTGCATAGCCAAAAACATCCAAACGTCTAGTATGTTGTTATAGTAAAAAATTTGTTTAAGGCAAAAATTAATCTATACTTAAAATTTCAATTATTTTTTAAAACTATGAATTTGGTTCAAGAAATCATATTTTAAAACTTTTTTAGATTACTGGAAAAATTGGATGGTTGTTAGTGTCGTAAAAATTACAGTTCTCAAAAAAAGTCCTTTCCATTCCTCAATTAAAACTATAAAAACAATATTATTTCGGAAGGAACAGTAACATTTTTTTAAATTTGAGCTTATTTCATAAAATTGTTATTTAATTGTTCAAGGTGCAATTCAATAAAGTTCCTGAAGTTAATTTTGAAACTCTTAAAAGTACTGAGGGATATTGATTTACTATTTAAATGAGAGGGCATCTTTTCTTCACAAGATATTTAACCAGAGATATAAAGAAATCTATTTACTTATGTTTTTGTTATGTGATTTTAATTTCATTATATGTGTTACAGTGGGCTGGGGAGCTAACGCAAATGTTCAAGGATTTGGTGAACAACCAACAGTCAAATCTCAGGTTCTAAATCTAGTGCGCTCCATCAGGACAGTGATGAGAAGTAAGTTTTGGTATTATTCTGTACCATGATATAAATAATTCGTACACACTGAGGTGTGCAATAATATACCTCAATGATACGAGAAAACAGTTTGGTAAATGATGAAATGTATTATAATAAATATAAACGTTAAGTTGACCACTGCCCTACACTGTACTACCATTGGTCCGTGTGTATCTTTCCTTGAAAATGATATAACTCTATGATCCTTTACTTAAGGTGTTGCATTTTGACATATAATTCAATTGTGTTGCATTCATATTACTGTAATTTACCTTACTGTTAAAAATAAAAACATATTTTCACTTGTTTAATAATATTAACTCTTTCAAAATGTTCATGCCGACTTTCACGAAAACTAACTGATGTAACAATAAAAGATTGTCTTCAAAATGGCTTTTTGATGTTGAATTGTTCATTGTGACAATTCATTTTCTCAGTTATTTACTGTCTGTTAATAACAAATGAGATGTAGAAGATTTTGTCTTTCTATATGTCGTTTTATACAACTGCCCTGACACAATTTGGTTATAATATCGATTTTTGTAATTGGTATAAAAATTTTTAAAATGGACACCATTTTGAAACATTTTGGATTCATAAACATTTCTTTAAGATTTAGCAATGTTTAGATTACACAAAGGTAGAAGTGCACCATACCGCGTAACAGGCTTCACTAAGTTTGCTTGCGAAATTTCAAATCTATAGTTCATTTCGTTCTTGGAATTTCCTGCGGACAAATAGATTACAGACAATCATACAAAAGAGAAAATTTAACATCCCCCGCTAGACAAAGGAGAAATTGTGTCTGCCTCCTGAGTGATATGCTTCAATAATAATATCCAGCCAAATTCCATCGTTAAACATGCATCATCATAGAACTCATTCTTGTTTCTGTAGATATGAAGTTTCATGCAAAATTAAAACTTTACAGATGAAATCTTTCTTGAGATACCTTGCCACATAATATATTCACATATTTCGTGCATTAAATCAGGTTTTCCTAACTGTGTTAAAATAATATAAAGTAAGCTATGGAGAGTACTACAACGCAAGAGTGTGCTGAAATCAACTCTTATCACCGACTTTTAACATTGACTTTTCACTGTATTATTTTTTTGCTGTATGAATAAGTTATACGTATCCCATGTTAAGATCTCATATGATTGTCCTCTGCTTGTTTACAAAATTATTTACTCTGCTATTTTCTCATTAACATCATGGTTATCCGTAAAACCATGTAAAAATATTTGCTAACACTCAGCCAAATCCCATTGAGTGACATGCAAAATCTTTGAACTCAGTGTTGTTTATATAAAAATGAAGCTTCATGCAAACTTTCAAGTCTAGGTAATTTTATTTTTTAGATATCGTGCGGTCAGACACACAGTGAAAATTTTTCCAGTCTCTCGAGTGATAATATAAGTATTCATCCCTCACAGACAAAGTGACAATTCGCAATACTGTACCACTCAATACCATCATACAATCATCCAATAGCAGTAGTAACAGATGATTTGTTCTATTGTGGGGATAGGGATTAAAGCAGTAGTCTTGGCATTACAACGTTTCTACACACTGTAAGAATACAGTTTTGATAGCACGTGTACTGATCTAACTCCCACTTAGGTCTCTAAGATATGTTAAAATGTGAGCTGCAACATAAAATCCACCATTGTGAAGTGTGTCTGTGATTAAGATTATTGTCTTAAAAGCACAAACCAAATTAAAATGAATTGTGATTTGTATTAAAAATGAATAATGAGTGAAAACTGAATGAATCAACGTTGCATTGTTTTGGAAATACCCCATATCATATTCATGCAGGGCCGCATTTACAAATTCGGCGCCCCTAGGCCTACAGACCAAAGAGCGCCCCCCTCCCCAGAGTACTCTGATTACACTGACGTAGAAATCCAGTAAATTTCTTAATTACGTAATTTTGATGAACGATAATTACAATAGTATATATATATACCCCCGGACCTAGTTGACCTTGGCCACCCGCCCCGCCGAGCGCCAACACCACCCGCCGCCGCAACTTTTTTCTTTTGTGTACTTTAAAATTTATGCGCCCCCTAAAATTTTGCGGCCTAGGCCTGGGCCTAGTGGGCCTATAGGGAAATGCGGCACTGTGTTGAGGACTGCAGTTATATGACCATTGGACAAGCCTTGTGACTGGAGATGAAAATCAATAGTGAAAATTGTAATTTTATCATTTACAGTGCTTTCAGGGTATGTTTTTCCAAATTTCACTGTTTGTTGTGTGAACTTGAAGTAGACAAGCTGGGAAAAAAAGATATTGATCATGCCAAAACTGGATATGAAGTATGGCAATTGTGAAACTAACAGGCAATTAATAGACTGGTGCCTTACACCAAACTTGCAGTTACCACAGAAAAGTATTTGAAATCATAGGCAGAAGAAGAACGTATATCATGGTATATTAAGTTATTTTGGAGATTATTTAAAAAGCAGCTTAAGATTGTACCTTTCAAATGCATAACTTATAATAAATTTTATTTTTTTAATGTTAAACAAAATTTTGTTACTTTCTGAATAACCTTTTACTGGCAATAGGAGTAATTTGTTATAACAGGCTACGGAGAGAAGGAGGACTAGATGTTAGCAGATAAAGAGTTCAGACTGTTTACACTTGAAACTTGTGAGATGGTTAATTATCTTAAGAATTGAGTAACAAGGTTTGTTAAATCTAGCGTTGTTTTTGCAACCATTTGAATAAAAGAATTTTGAAATTTGACATGTTTCTATATAATTTTGTGTTTTGTTTCAGTACCATTAATATTTCTGAACATAGTCACGATTGTGGTGAAGCTATTGCTTGGATGAAGTGAAACGGTTTGTGAAGTTTCCATCCTCATTCTGTTCAAACTGAGACATTTTCAAGATTTTTGTAATATATGTCTGCACCACCGTTAATCTAAGCTATGTACATGTTGTGCTCTTTAAATATATTTTATAGTTTACTACTGAAAATGACTTTTATTCTCACAACGTCTTTATAATTTTTGACATTACTTAATTCATTTATCACTCTACTTTGATAGAACGTTTTTTTTTGGTACTCTCCAGTGTCTTGATTTTCCAATACTCTATACTACTTAATATTTTATTTTCCTTTTTAAGTTGGCAAACCTGCAGAGCGAAATTAATGTAAAAAACAAGTAATAAGTACATAGTTAGAGTTTTTTTTTTTTTTTTTTGACACATACAGGGTGTTCATTTGAAAACTTCAATCTCGTATTAAAAGTCTTATAACCCAAGTATCAAAATTGGTATTAATTTGTGTATGGTACTAATTAGAGGACCAAAAAAAAGTTCTTTTCAAAATGGGGGTGCTCACCCCCATGCTTCCTCCCCAAACCCAAAGTCAAAATTTTGATATGGCAACTCATAGCTTGTGACACCTCAAATTGAAGCTCATAAAAATGCTGTGTTATGGCACAAGAAACAATGAACATGGCCGAGCCAAGTTTGCTATCAGCAGTCAATAATGTAATTCCTTACACAACAATTATTAGTCTACAAACTACTGTACTGCTGCTAATAACAACATTAATGTAATTAATGTAAAAAACAAGTAATAAGTACATAGTTTGAGTTCTTTTTTTTTTTGACACATACAGGGTGTTCATTTGAAAACTTCAATCTCGTATTAAAAGACTTATAACCCAAGTATCAAAATTGGTATTAATTTGTGTATGGTACTAATTAGAGGACCAAAAAAAGTTATTTTCAAAATGGGGGGTGCTCACCCCCATGCTTCCACAAACCCAAAGTCAAAATTTTGATATGGCAACTCATAGCTTGTGACACCTCAAATTAAAGCTCATAAAAATGCTGTGTTATGGCACAAGAAACAATGAACATGGCCAAGCCGTTTGCTATCAGCAGTCAATAATGTAATTCCTTACACAACAATTATTAGTCTACAAACTACTGTACTGCTGCTAATAACAACATTAATGTAAAAAACAAGTAATAAGTACATAGTTTTGAGTTTTTTTTTTGACACATACAGGGTGTTCATTTGAAAACTTCAATCTCGTATTAAAAGACTTATAACCCAAGTATCAAAATTGGTATTAATTTGTGTATGGTACTAATTAGAGGACCAAAAAAAGTTATTTTCAAAATGGAGGTGCTCACCCCCATGCTTCCCCAAACCCAAAGTCAAAAATTTTGATATGGCAACTCATAGCTTGTGACACCTCAAATTGAAGCTCATAAAAATGCTGTGTTGTGGCACAAGAAACATTGAACATGGCCAAGCCGTTTGCTATCAGCAGCCAATAATGTAATTCCTTACACAACAATTATTAGTCTACAAACTACTGTACTGCTGCTAATAACAACAAAATTACTCACTGAATACTGTTGTAAATCCTTTGCAAACTTCAAATCAAATGTTCGAATTGGTAGCCATTGTTGTTCAAGTAAAAAAGTAACCTATTTTCAAATTCTTGGCTAACCTTTCTAAAAGTTTCTCTGATTAAGCGTCTGCACTCAGCAGTGATTCTGTTTTTCAAGTCTTGGACATCAGTGGAATGTGTTTTTAAAAACTTCTGATTTAAAGTGACCCCACAAAAAAGTCTAAGGTGTTAAGTCTGGAGACCTGCTGGCCACTCAATTGATTCTCTTCTAGTGATCTGGGTAGTGTGCATCTAGCCATTGTTGCACAGGAAGAGCATAATGTGGAGGAGCTCCATCTTGTTGAAGATAAAACATATCCGCATCAAAATTTAACTGGCCTACTTCATTTACCTGGTTTTCAAGTGTTTCCACAATAAGAGGGCAAATAGTATTTACCTTAACCTAAATAAATGGAGAACTGTTTCTTAGATTTACTAGAAAACACTTATAAGGTATTGTCATTTCAGTATTTTGACTTTAGTTTATGGGGAGGTGTGGGGGTGAGCACCCCCATTTTGAAAATAATTTTGTTTTGTTCCCCCAATTAGTACTATACACTCCCATTTACAGAATTCCTCCCAATTTACAGAAAAACAATATACCCTCCCAATTCAGGCTGGTTAATATGTTATCTATACAGCTTAACCCTGCAGTGCTTGCGCGGGCTACATGTGTATCCCAGTGTAATTTGTTCACCTAGTACTAGGAGCGCTGTGTTCCTAGGAGGGGCGGAGCCTCAGTACCTTCAAACCAATAGCTGCTCAGTCCAGTCAGTGTGCTCTTGCACTGCATAGAATAGAGGTGTCCGTGTGGTTTTACTTCAAAGTGATCTGGGCTACAACTGTAGCCCACACGAGTGTTTGTGTCATGAGCAATCCGAAGCGTACCAGATTGACCAAACGAGATATTCTTGATGAGTTTGACAATCCTTTAAGTTCTGATGAGGAGGATTGTGTTTGCCGTGGATAGTGATGATGGAGAAGTAGATCATGTGGAAGAAGAAATCCATTTACCCGATGAAGAAGATGCAGAAATGGCGCCTACTGCCCCTTCCAGTCCACAGGACATGAGTGAGTGTGATGATGAAGATAATACTCCTTTAGGTAATACTTTTTATTCAAAGGACAAACAGAAGAGAGTGATGAAGTGGAATAAGTGTCCACTTGATCCATCTAACATTCGTACAAGGGCATCAAACATTGTGTTGCGATTGCCCGGGCCTACAGGTGAGGCTCGGAACACTAAAACTGAGATTGATTGTTTTAATTTATATTTTGATGATGATGTTATAGAAATGATAGTAAATGGAACTAACATTTACATATCAGGTATAAAAGACCAATTTGAGCGTTAAAGAGATGCAAGACCAACAGATAAGACTGAAATTCGTGCTTTTATAGGAATTCTACTTCTCTCTGGTTGTTTGGGCAGTGGAAGGAAACACACAAAGCATATTTGGGACAATAATCGTGGAAGTGGCGTAGAATCGTGTTACTTGACAATGAGTGAAAATCGTTTTCATTTTCTAATGAGGTGTATGCGATTCGATGATATTCGAGATCGTCGACAAAGAAAAGCTATAGATAATCTAGCACCTATTAGATCGTTTTTTGATCTTATTGTGCAGAAATTTAGGACGTTCTTATTGCACTGTTGACGAACAATTGTTGGAGTTTTAGAGGCAACTGCCAATTCAAGATTTACATTCCAAGTAAACCAGGAAAATAAAGGATCAAGGTTTTTTGCCTTAGTTTGTGCAAAAACCATGTATGTGTGTAATTTAGAAGTTTATGTGGCTAAGGAGCCTCCAGGACCTTTCAATGTGTTACAGTCTGCAGAGGACGTAACAATTCGAATTTGTGAGCTAGTTGCAGGAACAAATCGGAATATTACAATGGACAACTGGTTTACTTCAATACCTTTGGCTGAAAAATTATTTGAAGAAAAACAGTTGACTATTGTTGGTACAATGAGGTCTAACAGAATTGGCATACCCGAATATCTTAAGGCAAATTAATGCCGAGAATTATATTCCTCAATATTTGCAAAAAAAGACTCTTGTATCTTATTGCCCGAAGAAAAATAAGGCAGTCGTCCTACTCTCGACAATGCACAGTGACCAAAACCATTGATCTAGACAGTGGGGAGTTGAAAAAGCCAGAAATAGTTACATTCTACAATCATACAAATGTTGGAGTCGATGTAGTTGACCAAATGTGTGCTAAGTATGATGTATCAAGAAACACCAAGCGCTGGCCTATAGTAATTTTTTTTTGGGCTTGTGAATAATGCAGCAATAAATGCTTCACGCATCTACAAGTTCAATAATATGGACACTTCAATGCCTAGAAGGGAATTTCTAGACCATCTTGCTTGGGAACTTATTCATCCCCAGATCAGAAAACGCCTGGAATCCACAGTGTTACCCACTGAAATGAAAATTCGAGCTGAAATGAAAATTTTGGGAATAGAAGAACCTAGACGCCAACCTATCCCACAAGACAACAGAGTAGGCCGTTGCTATTTATGTGACATAGCACGTGATAAATCTACATGGATATGCTGTGACAAATGTGGCTAAAAGATTTGCCCTGACCACTCTTCGCTTGTTTGTCATTCTGTTTCAACAGTGAATGAAGAGTTTTATGTTATAGTCTACAACAAATGAACCTTATAATGTAAATTCAAGAGTTTTTTTTGTAAAATGAAAAAGATTCAGAAATGTACATATAATGGTAAGATATTGACTTTTATGTAAATAAGCAATTTAAAACTAATTTATTTTATTTTATTGATTTTGTAATAAACATGTTTATAAGTGAAGTATTTTTCCATTATTCATGTCCTGAACTTTTTTTAAGTTTTACGACCTTAAAGATAGGCAATTTTCAAAACCAGCAAAATACAAAATAACGTAACTTTACAATTTTATTTTTTTATTTAAAAATTGTTGTGTGTAATACATTGAAATATTAATTTAAGTAAGAATATATGTTGGAAATAATAAAAAATATCTAAAACAGTGCTAAATTTAAATGTCATTGTACAAAAAAAAGTCGTGGGCTACAACTGTAGCCCATTCGAGTATTGGCGTAACAAAACATCACGCGAGTCGCTGGGTTAATGATCTACCAGTTACCCTGGTTGGTTCTTTGTTATGTAAAATATATCCAAATTGTTTTACTAAATTTTGAAACTTTTCTGTGGTCTTGTCATGCTGTAATATATTTTTATTGAAGTCTGATGTAATTATAACCTTTTTTGGTTTTATATCTTTTTCAAGTTTTTTGCATGAGAACCTTTAATTTCTCTAAGAATGAATTTGTTATTAAATGACCAGGTGATCTGTATCCTGTAATAAGTAAAACATTTAATGATTTTATTTCAATAAACGATCCCTTAAAAACAAATTGTTCATTTAAGCTCGAAAGATTAGATCTTTGAATTACATCTAAATTGGTTTTAGTTAGAATACAAGACACCCCTTTAGAATTATTTCTAAAAATACCATCAGCTAATTTAAAACCATTTGTTTTGTTTTGATAATTTTGATTAGATCTATTAATGTTTTGCTCATTTAGACATATCATTTGAACATCAAAAGTGCAATTTGTTAAAAACAACTCTAGTTCAGGAAATTTTATTTTTTATATCCTGAGTGTTATAGTGAATTAAGCCAGGAACCTTACTAACAATCTTTGTAGTATGCTTGCTCAATAATACTTCTTTTTTTCTGAAATTTTGCTTTGTTGTAAAAAATATTCACTATTAATTGTCTAAATTAACTACATTCTACAGGTGTTTGTAGAGTCCCATCTAAAGGTAGTGGAAATTCAGGTGTAGACGACACGAGAACAGTTTCTTCATAGCATTCATAGGCCATTCACAAGTCCAAACTCGGTGAATGCAGATCAGTCTCAGGATCGTATCCATTAAGAGTAGGTATTTGAAATTGTGGAAGTGTGGTTTCTTCAGCCTGACACACAAAGCACTCCTCCATGCTCTTCAAAAAAGTCACTGTAAGAGAGTCCTCCTCTAAGAACCCGAATAGAATGTTCATTTTACGTGATGACCTGGTCTTCAGCTGCTGTTCTCTTACGGAATTGGAACAATTTTGTGGCAAATTGTTCCAGTGGAATGCCTTCTCTCACATAAACCATTGGTGAGCATATTAGTTGCTTGAGACCTCTGCTTGAAGTCACTAGTGAAATTTCGAAGGCTGTGTCATAATCCTTTAGGCTTGGTTTTGAGTTGTAAGTAGGTTTTATCATCAGTCCATAAATGGATGCTCCTTTGGTTTTTTGTAGAGTTAAATTGGTAGCAATAAATTCAGAGATCAGTGGGCTGTTAAAGTGCTTTTTTGAATATAGCCGCTACACCTGTGCTCATGTTTCTGTCACTATCAACATCTGCGGAGATACAGTGAGCAAATCCTATATTCTCATCTGCTCCTAGTTCGTGAATAATATCATCCATGTTTGCCTCAACCACACTGACATGCTTGTTTGTTTGAGGAGGATAAACCTTTTTTCCTCCACGAATTGTGTCACTGTGCATTACAGTCTCAGAACTGTTTTCTAAGGCAGTTGTCTTAATATTTTACCCCAGCTAGAGGAAGCTTTTATGTTCATTTCTGTGCAATTTGTATCACTGTAATAGGGCTGAATGGTTGGCACTCAGGAACTGTCGTTAATTGTACTTGTTCTGATGACTTGTGGTGCAGGTGGATATCCCTCACACATTTAACTATCATTTGACTAATTTTGGCCTTAGGCCTACCCTTGTTATCAAAGTGGAGGCCATGTACAGTATGATAGTGTCTTGGCAAATCGTCGATTGATAAATATGGTACTATGGTCAAACTTATTAACGCAATCTACAATTTTTTTGTTTAAATAGGTAATATTATTATCCAACTCAGGTTTATCATGCCTTAAGGACAAAGATGATAATAAGAGATTTGTGTGTTTGGTATTGTTTAGCAGGTACCTTAACATCTTCCATGAACAACTCCTCTCCTCATTTCTGTCAAGGTACTTAGTAAATAGTTCTTCACCACCATACTGAGCAATGGAGTTCTGCTAAAAATTTACTTCTGTAGGTATTTATTACTCGGAGGTGTTGTAATAATCAATAATGGCTAATATGAGTTAAGAAATCTGACAAGCACCAAACAATGCATGCTCAAAAAAGATGCTCAGTCAGAAAAATTGTCAAAGAAATGCTCTCTCTCTTACATTCCACAATTCTTATCTCTCTTTTATCAACTATCATTGAAGCCAACATATTTATAGAAAAGTTATTGTTGTTAAAGTTACATTGTCCATCTGTGGGGTTAACTAACTTGTTCATCTCATCTGACAATGGCAAGTTAAGTTCAGCTACAAGAATATCCCATTATCATAATTTTCAATTTCTTTCAGACAGCTATTATTCTATTGTTGAAATAGATGATTTCTTGGATGTATCCACATTAGAATTCGTTTGAGTGCTGTAATGTACTAAGTGATAAACTAACTCCAGACCATTAGTTTTGATAACAGAAGGTACATACAACTTCCTGGTTCTATATCCTATCCATTTCCTTGTATTTCTTATACATTGTATGTTTAAGTGATAAAAAAAGGAATGAGTCTTTAGGTTCTTGTGAGCTTCTACTAGTGGATTGCCGTTTATTCCAATTGGCAAGCAGTTTCCTGACGCATCATCAGTAAGTACCTGGAGGAGGAGGAGGTTGTATATCTCATAGGCAGGCCCGGCGACAGGATTCTCGGGCCCCTATGCAATCATGAAGACCGGGGGCCCCCCCCCCCAAAGATTCAACAGGCAACCAACCTAATTACATTAAAATTCACCCCCCCCCCCCAACGTTAGAACAAAATTCCCATATTGGTTATATTAACATAGCAAGCATTATTTTATTTCCAAAACTTACTACTCCATTACTTGATTTACTTATTTGTTAAATGATTCACTTCTTCAAAATTATGCCAAATCCGTGATTTTTCCTGTATTTACTTCAATTTAAGTTATATAAATAAATGTTGCTAAACAAATGGAAAGAATTGAGGTTTATAATTATGTAGTGATTATTTTTTTACTATTAAATCAATACAAAACAAAACTCACTGAACTTAATTAAAATCAAAAACACCATCCTTAAAAAATATACACTTAATGAACTAAATGGACAAAAACATAATTAACAAAGAATAAAATCATTAAAATTAAAGTTCAACTCGTGTCGCTCCTCCTTTTATTAGTAGTAGAAAACAAAACTTAATGATAGGTTCCTGGAAAACCTAATGAAACAAAAACTAAATATCATTGAACAATCACTTAACGAACAAAACTAAAAAAAATTAAATGAACAAAACCTAATGAACATTGTACAAAACATAAATTGAAAATTAATAAAGAAACATTGGGCTATGTTACTCACTAACATTAAACATGACTAAAACACAACTCGTCGGGCCTTCTTCCCAGCAAAGTCTTCTATAAATGTCGTCATATTTCAAACTACGTGCCAAATCTGACTCCATGGCTAGAATACTCAGGTCATTCATGCGGTCTTGCGTCATCGTAGAACGATTTGCACTTTTAATTCTTTTCATCAAACTGAAGCTCCTCTCCCCTTGGCTGACAGAATACAGGTATGCAACAGAACAACCGGATCGCTGTAGTGATATTTGGAAATAAACTATCTAGTTTGTTCTTCCTTAGAGCGTTTATTAGACCTTAATGGTTGAAGAGTTTGTTCCCCCAAGTTAGTGCGATGAATCGATTTCAAATGTTTAAATTCATTTAAAATTTCCATCTCAAATATCCTCTTTGTATGTTTGACACAGACTCAAACATTGCTGCTCAATAAAACTGTCGTCTTCCTCAATATATTTCCAAAGACATTGGAAAAGGTTGCTGATTTTTCCAGCAAACTCGAATCTCTGAGACAGTCCCCCTAAGACTGAGTCTAAGATCTTGAAGAAGACATCAATCCTAAAACGTTCCTCTTCGTTTTTTTAATTGATGTTCCGTGCCGTCCCTTGTTTCGTCATGAAAAATCTTTCTTTTCTTTAATCTTTTTTCCTTAAAATCAGTTTCGCAATCTACACTCTCAGCCATGTTGCCTGCCACTAGCTTGGCCTCAGTGTAGAGATTGCTCCATCTGTCTCTCAGTACTTTTAGTTCCTCTATTAAATCATTCAGATTTTTTGTTTTTCAACGTCTAGAGTTGTTGATCGGGCTTGTAATACTTTTATTTTTGTTGTCTATTGCAACAAGCACCTTTTAGCCATATTGTCGACATCATGATACATTCGAACGATTGTAGATATTTCAATAGCCCTTTCAGATCTGTCTTGCATTCTGCAGATAGATTCAGTTCTTTACAATCATTGAGGGCATTGATGATGAGAGGCAAATGCTTTACGAAAGGGCGCACACTATCTACTCGGGCTGACCATCTCGTTTGAGAAATACTGTGCAGAGAAGAGCCTATTCTGTTTTCTAAGTACTCCCATCTTTGAGGGCTTCTAGAAAAGAAGTTATACGTCTTTTGCAGCATGCCAAAAAATGTTGTAGCTTCCTCGCAGCATTCAGCAGCATTAACCCCACACAGGTTGAGGCTATGTGCGGCACAGTTATTATAAAAAGCCAAATTGTTGGTCTCCATTATGATGGCTTGGGCACCTTTGTATATTCCAGCCATATTGGATCCATTGTCGTACCCCTGGCCTCTGCATTCCTTCAACGGAATTGAGTGTTTGTTGAGCTCGCTAATAATCAACTTAGCCACATCCATTCCAGTTTTTTTGTTACAGTCAACAAAATTTAAAAATCGTTCGCAAATTTTTAAATTCTGATTCACAATCTAAGAGATATCTCAAGATCAACGTTGTTTGCTCAGTATGTGAGGCATCGGGGGTAGAGTCAGCAATAATAGCATAATATTTTGATTTCTTCCTTTCTTCCAATACCTTCTGTCGAACTCTTTCCCCACAAACTTGAATGAATTCATTTTGAGAGTCTTTAGACAGATAATGAGCTTGAACACGTTTTCCCTCTTCTTGGGCCTTTTTTACTTTTGCAATATGTTCTCTTAGTAAAGGGTCATATTCCGCTAACAGCTCTATCAGACCCAGAAAGTTTTCCATTGTTGGGATCCCCAATTTTTTCAGAGGTCCCTCTGAGAGCTAATCCTCGCTCTCCAAGGAAACATGACCACGGAGAGCAATCTTTGAAATATATCCCTCCAATATTTGGTTCTTGAAGCCAGTTCTGAGTCGAGTTGAGAATGTATGTCTGATCCATCACTTAGCCTCCTTTCTAACTCTCTCCATTGGATGTAGCAATTTTTGTGGGAAGCGCTGGTTTCATGCAAAGGTAGCTTGTTGTAAAGCTTCCGCCATCCATATTCCTTTTTCCATCCATCGTTACTTAACAAAACTGACTTATTTGAATCGTGTTTTTCACCCCCACTATTATTATTGAAAAGTCTACATGGAAAACAAAATAAGGACTCAGCAGTCTCACTCCATACAAGCCAATCTCTTCTGACGCTCTCTCCGTTCGGCCTTTTTGAAAAAAAGAACCGTTTTTTGGAAACGCTCTTTTTCCATCACTTGGCAGATCTGACGGCATCAAAGATGGACCCATTTTCACTAAAGTCTCAATCACACTGTCAGTCACCACCTTGTTTTTCAGAAGTCCCAAATCTGAACTGGTAATTATAGTTCCTAACCCCGAATCTACATTAGCATTTAGAATGTCACGATTGTGATCTTCCAAAACAATATCATCTTTAGGATCAGGTTCTGAGGTAAAGCTATCTACCATTTGTTTCTCCTTCATCAGCATTAGGCCTACAGCTTTCAAGATCTTCGCTGTCTTCAGTATTAGGGTGTTCATGAAAACTGTGAGAAACTTCGCAAAGTTTCTCCCTGGCGGCGCCAGGGTCGTTAGGGCCGCTGTTAGAACTAGTTGTAGCTACGTCTACTTTGATTCCAACGTCAAATAATGTCCTGGATCCTTTATTTGAACTTTCAATTTTCTTTTGCCTTTCTTTACGTTTTTTGAGCACCAGATTTATGTTTGTAAGTGTCCATTTTGAGATATAACGGTGTTTTTTATGCGAAATGATGATAAAATACTGTGAATGGACCTAAAAATAAATATCTTGGATTAGTCAAGAATAATAAATTGATGTGGGCAGATCATAAAATAATATTTGAAATAGAATTTTAGAACCTAAATATCAAAATACAAATTTAAAAATGTATCAAATTGATCATAAACACTATTAGACAATTAAAAATTAGTATTGATTACTAGGCCTAAACCGAGCAGTTGCTAAAATAAATACGGAATGTAAATTATCAAACGCTGCGTTTAAAGTAGTAATGTATCTCAAACTGGGCTAAACTAATCAAAAACCGACAGGTGCAATCACAGGACACGTGAGGGGATGTGATGAGTCATTGAGCTATTTTCGGATACTGTATC
Source organism: Homalodisca vitripennis (assembly GCF_021130785.1). NCBI lineage: Eukaryota > Metazoa > Arthropoda > Insecta > Hemiptera > Cicadellidae > Homalodisca > Homalodisca vitripennis. The sequence goes on along the minus strand of NW_025781267.1, from coordinate 4,384 downwards.
GCTTGCTGCGCTCTCACTCAGATTTCCAAGGTCAAGTTTTTTAAGACGGTTCACCCCAAGCGATCTCTATTGTTTACCTGTCTTGCCAACATATTGGGGGTTTACTTCCTGTTTTTTCTCTCTCTGTTTATCCTGTCCTCACTCCCCATTCCCTCTCGTAAACTGCGCAACTAGTGATGCGATGCGTCGCCTCAAGTTGGTTGTCATAACAACCAATATATCAGCCAACGAGCCAACCACGAAACAATACCAAACTATGTCGTCATTGAATAATATTTTCTACGTGCTAACGTGCATACTGCATACAAGCATGTGAACAACCACAAAAGAGTGAGCGATGAGCCGTCGTTCTCTCTGATTTAAATAGGATAAACTTGATTAATTGAAACTTAAAACGACGTTCAGTAGCAGTAGCAAACCGAATTTATGTGTTGTTTTTTTAATTTTTTAACCATCCTACTCCTCATATGTTTTAGTTTTAGATTTAGATACACAGTAACGTCAGTAAACATTTATAATTTCACGTCTTATTACATAGGTACGTTTATAAGACGATTACAAACGTCTCAAAATTTTGCAGCCCAGTAATAATTAAGTTTATTTGTAATTTTTTGCTGTTATGGAACCTTGGTTGATCGTCTTAAAGGTTAACCAGCCCTTGGATAATCGGGAGTTAACTGTAGCCTAATTTATTTTATGAAACTGATTACTGTATAATTCAAATTTATAATGAGGGGTAAAAATCATGGCTCCACATGGGTTGGGCTGGTGGACCCCTGGTCCCAGGCCTGGGCCCCTGGGGGCCCGGCTCTGTCCCTAATTTTATATATTTTACAATTTTTATTTTATTATGTTTATATTATAATCATCCAGTTAAAATAAAAATCTGCGTTACATTAAAATTAAAAATCTCATGTTTTAATTATGCCCTACAGCATGACAAGGTGAACAGAAGGAGCGGGCCCTGAGCCTGATCCTGGTAACAGGGCCCCGCAATCAAATGTGGGATCCATGGTAAAATTTATTCAGTTTTTTAATTTTTTCGGAAAATTTGGAACTTATTTTCTAAAATTAAATGATAAAAAAATATTTACTAACTCACCTGTATGTTTCTTTAATTCACGGTTAAATCAATCTCAATCTCCTTACAAACAACAACAACAACAACAAAACCTAATTAAAGCACGACAACAAACTAAAACTAGAAGTGTACAAAACAACCAATCACGATAACTTAATAAAACCATTACCACCAGCAACCAGCATAGAAATGCAAGATTGAAAGAAACATTAGTTTATTTATCGTGTCGGTATCACTGTCATCCGACGCTCAGGTTGCAACTTGTAGTGAGCAAGGAGGGGAGGGGCCGGGAGGGGAGGGGGTGGAGAAGAGTCACTGCCTTCGCGTCTGGGCGATGCGGACCCCGGGCCCGACGTCTGACAGCCACAACCACAACGGTTCGCGCCACCTCAGTGTTTACAATTTTATTGGTTTAAATCGGAGCAAAGAAAGTTAGTTTAAATTAACATTGCATGTTATTTCCTGAATATTTTTCACCGCACAGGCCCTGGGCCGATGGTAATGGGCAATGATAAAAAAAAATAAAAATACATATTTTTAGTCGGCCCGGGCCCCCTGTGGCCCCGGGCCCCTATGCATTTGCCCCCCCTTGCCCCCCCCTGTCGCCGGGCCTGCTCATAGGCCCAGGCTCTGGTCAGGATCCTTTTTAGCAGTTATGTCCCTGAAAACTAAAATGGAGATCTTTACTTGTGTAAAGCTCCCTCTGCTTCACTGGACTTCACTAGTGTGACATTGGAGTACTTGCCACTTAAGTTTCTTCAAGGCGCGTTATTTATTTTTCAACTTCTTTGTAACATAGGACAAACTAGCCAGATCATTAGGGTGTGGTCGGTGTACTAAAATAATATTTTTATTTGTAGCTCTGTCCAAGGTTTCAGGTATTAGAGTAAAAGCTTCGTTTGGATAATGTTTTACCACATCATTTTGTGTCACGTACCCATCACATCATTAAGCAATCAGTTTTATGTAATTTTACGTTTTCTATATTCTTCTAATTTAAAATTTGTTTTGTACACCTCCTGGCCTGAAAAACCCCACTGCTTCATGATGTTTATGTATTTTAATAAGGTGCCAGGCTAAATCTCGTCAATGACTTATCAGCACAAATGAAATCACTGAGAGACCAATCAAATCAAATGAGACACTGCGTGTGTCTCACTGTGGCTCTCATCACTACCGAAGTCCGACATCACTAACACTTGGAGTCCTCATCTTCATCAATTTGTAAAACTTCATACTGGTTCCTTAACCTAATGGGGTTTTTGTTGTTTTTATGACACAACTTAGATCTGTATGTTTACTTTTCACAACCATTGAGAAACTCTCCAATTTTTTTTCAGGGCTCCATAAAAATTTTTTCAATCCAGTGTTTTAGAATGATGTGGAGTTCAAAGGAGGCAAACTATGATGTAGGCCTGAATTTACTTTCTTTATTTTGGAGATATTCAAGTGTTCTTTTTGGCTCAATTTTTCTGTAATGTATTGACTTATTTCCAGCAGTATAATTGTTTCTTTATACTTTATTACTAAAGTTTTCAGTTGTATACTATGAATTCCTTAAGACTTATAATTTCTTTTCTTGTACAGTTAATGTCATTGTTTAAGTGAATTAAATTTGTAATTTCATATAGATTTATTAGTTCTTGAGTTATATCTCATATTAATACCTATATTTTCTTGTTTATTTTCTATTGGAAATCAACAGATGTACATTTATCATAGAGCCATTTGCTTGGTAATTGTGCTATGATTTGATATTCCTCAAGAGATAGAAAAGTACCATTGAGTTATATCTTCTGTTATATCAAGTTTAATCTTCTGCGGAATCATGTAGAAAAATATAGTTATGTACAGACTATAGCATGACAGCCTTTGGTTATATTTTTGGAACATTTGCCACATGTATACAGTAAATGTTTCTTATTAATTTCCATAAAAGTATTATAAATTTATAGTATACTGTACAGTCAGGGAAAACAAGAAAATTTATTTGTATAACATAGGTAAAAATCTAATTCAATAAATTATTTCCCTGACTCTATGAATTGTATAATGCTCTGATAGACTTTGAAATTTCTACAGAAAACCCACAAAGGATTGGAAAGTACCTTAATTTTTTTGAGTAATTACAATTAGAAAAGTGATTATACATCTATTCAAAGCATCATAATGAGACGAAAATAGAAATCAGTTCAACTCTTTAATCAAAGTTACAACAGTAAATGATATAGTTTAATCAACAATAACTGCATTTGAAGAACTTTACAATGGGTTGGTTTTCTTTTTTGTATCTTAAAAACTATATTGTTTTGCAGACTTTTTTGCTGTTTTTAAATAGAGACATTTGCTGTTTTCTGTAGAATTCAGACATATACTTTTATGATGTAAAAACGTTTTTGTTAGTGTCTTCACTAAAATTTTTGTTATTTTTTTATACAATGTTCACTAAGTCATTTGCACTATCTGTGTTAATGTCATCATCACTTAAAAAAAGGCCAGTAGTTTATTTTGCGTGGTAGATATTTCCATGAGAGAAAGCATTAGAAATAAAAACCATAAAATACTCCAGGACAGGTGAGATGGAATAACATGGTAACTGTCTGCAGTGTGTGAACTAAAAACTACTGAAACACAAACTAATGATGAAAAATTAAGCTTAGATGGCATTACCCTCTGTAATCCTATTTTGACTGAGTTGACTAAAATAAGGAGAAGACAGGAGCACATGGATGACTCTTTGAAATGCCTACACGAACAATTCGTAATTATATCAAACTCTGCATACAAGGACAAGCCGACAAAAGATTGTCAGTATATTCACCAGGACACCTCAGAGACAATCCAAGAAGAATTCCCAGGAGTCAGTCAAACCTGGAGCCAAAAACAGAAAAACACAACGCATACAACTCTAAGGACATCAAGTGAAGAAACTGTGCGGGAGGATCTCGGCATTGTGTGTTCGGGACCAAGCAAAACAACCTTACAGCTCCCCCATAACTCTCCAAAGCAAAAACAAAAATTTTAAAGTCCATAGTAAAAATTCCCCCCCCCGCAGCACCGACGGCAACAAGATAAGAAATTTGTTTAGCGTCTCCCTTCAGATTGCCAAAAGGCAAATCAAGCTCAATTTACCCATGTCCTCATCCACCCAGCGAATTGCCAGAGCAGAACAAGACCGCAACTAAAAATACACAAGAAATTGGACCGGGAACAGTTTCCTGCAGGAAATGCCTTCAGGGTGCACAAAGGACCACCTTGCACTGCAAAAATCCTTCTGCCCGGTTAAAACATTTGAAGACTTTT